>NW_020954606.1:742329-792305 GCF_900497805.2 Vombatus ursinus | reverse complement strand
ACACACACACACACACACACACACACACACACACACACACACACACAGACACACACACCCCCAGAACCACTAAGCCTAGCATGTAGAAGGGAGACTGTTCTATGACAGAGAATTGGATATTTTCCTAGCCTAAAATAGTTTTGAGTTGGGAAACCACTGGTATTGATGATTTGTCTATGTAACTCTCAAGTGTGAGAATATACTCTCTTTTTTCCCTTCAAAATAGAATTTTTAAGATTTTGGTTGCAGGTTAGAAAAAGTGAAGGCCATGTTTAGGAAGAAGTTTTTTGTATTCAGGTTTTTAATTCATCAAAATATACTTCTGTTTGATTTTCCTAATGTTTTTATTTGCCAGATTGAGGGGGGAGGAACTTTTTGAATGTCTTGCATAAATCAGACTTGTTTGTGGAATACTGTAGTTTGATGAATTAACTCTTGAAATAATAGCTTTAAAAATTTAGTTGACTCTTTCAAAAAAAAATTCAGTTATATAGCCAGTTAAAAATAAAGTAATAATAATTCTTCAACAATTTTTTCTCTTTATAGCCACCTGTGGCATATTCCACTCTCTTACATCACTAGTGACTATAAGCCACAAGAATATCCATATGTGACATTACTAAACAAAAAATCAGGTATCGTATATAACACTTTACATTTGCATAGAATTTTCTTTTTTAATGGCTTATTGATCCTTTTAATATTTTTTTACATCATCTAGGCAGCTGGGTGGCACAGTGGATAGAGAGTTGGGCCTGGAAGCAGAAAGATCTGAATTTAGGTTTGACCTCAGACACTTCCTGTGTTAAGTCGGACAAGGCACTTGACTTCTGTTTGCCTCAGTTTC
Source organism: Vombatus ursinus (assembly GCF_900497805.2). NCBI lineage: Eukaryota > Metazoa > Chordata > Mammalia > Diprotodontia > Vombatidae > Vombatus > Vombatus ursinus. Next base: position 791,458 of record NW_020954606.1, on the reverse strand, counting down.
CTCATCTGAAAAATGGAGATAATAATAGCTTCTACCACCCAGAGTTGTCGTGTTTTGGGATAAAAATTGGTTACTGTATTGTATCAGTCTGAATTTTGATTTGTTTTAGTGATATTTTCCTTTACATTATTGGAATTATTTTTATATTATTATCTTAGTTCTACATTCTTTGTTCCATAGCAGTTAATACAAATCTTTTCAAGTTTCTCTGAGTTCATGTTCCTTATTTTTGTAATATAATAATCTGTCATGTTCATTTACTGTAATTATTTGCCAATTAATGGGCATCCGCCTTGTTTGCAATATTTTGCTGCCACAAAAAATGTTGCTGTGAATGTTTTGCTATATAAACGACCACCCTTTTTGTTTTTGACCTCCTTGAAGGTAGTTGTGATAGTTCTAATTTAAATGGTATGAACGGTTTAGTGATTTTTGTCGTTGTTCAGTCATGTCCAACTTTTTGTGACTCCATTTGGGGTTTTCTTGGCAAAGACACTAGAGTGGCTTGCCATTTTCTTCTCCAGCTCATTTTACAGGTAAGGAAACTGAGGCAACCAGAGTTAAGTGACTTGCCCAGGGTCACACAGCTGGTAAGTACCTGAAGGCCAAAATTGAACTCAGGTTTTATAGACTCCAGGACACTGTGTCACCTAGCTGTTACTTATGTTATTAATTCCAAGTTGATTTCTGGAACGGTTTAGTCATTTCACAATGTACCTGCTTTCCTTCATTCCCTCCATCATTAACTTTTCCATATTTTAACTTCTTTGATGGTAGTTTGCTAGTCATAAAGCACAATCTCGGATTTATTTAAATTTGTTTTTTTTTTAATCATTTGTTATTTGCAACATTTTTTCATGTTGTGGACAGTGTGCATTTCTTTTTTTGAAAGACTTTTCTTTGATCACTTATCCATTGTGGAACACCATTTGATCTTGACCATTTGATACTTTTTTCAAATCTCCATATATTTTGGATATCAGACTTTTATAGTATTTGTTGCAAAGATTTTTTTCTTACCAAGTCAGTGGTTTTGCTATTTTAGCTGTATTGATAGTTTGTACAAAAACTTTTTATATATTAAAAATTACCTTCTTTCCTCTTTTATGATCATCACCATCCTTTGTTTGGTTAAGAACTTTCCATAGAGCCATTTTTGAAATAATCACTTCCTTTCTTTTTTCTTTTTTTTTAAAAAAAATTTATACATAGTCACAAAGCCATTGGAAGTTTTTGTGATTTATGATGGAAGATGCTGATTTCAACCAGTTTTCTGGCTAACTACTTTCTGGGCTTGCCCAGAAGTTATGGCATAATAGAGAGTCTTTGCTCACCACCACCATCATCCCCAACCCCAAAGATTTCATTCTGTGTTTTATTGAACACTGACTAGTGTTAGATGCTAATGGTTTCCTTACTTACCTGGTTTATTCTGTTGATCAACTTTTTCTTTAACCAGTACCAAATAGTCTTTAGTGATTAATGCTTTCTTTATATCATAGTTTTAGATCTTATAGTGCTAAAACTCTATCACTCCTTTTTTTTACCCATTATTTCCCTTGATAATTCCTTTAGTTCTTCCAAATGATTTTGCTGTTATTTTGTCTAGTTCAATAAGTTAACCTCTTGGTAGTTTTGTTGTATAGTAGGAAATATATAAATATTTTAATTAATACCATCATTTTCATCATTGGCATGTTCTAATCATAAAAAATTAATCTTTTTATAGTTGTCTTCTTTTTATTTCTATAAAAAGCATTTGGAAATAAATCCTGTGACTTGGTAGTTTAACACTGTTAATATATTGTGAATTTTGGATTACAATTATAATAATTTGAGTATTTTACATTTTTTTAATATATCCCTTTTATTTCCACTTTATATATCTGGGGGAGGGTAATAATTCAACTGAAATCTCCAGAGTTCTTGGTGACCTCTTAATTATATTCTTCGTGAGTAGTAGTTAGGATTTCTCCTTACTGTTACAGGATTTCTCTCTACTCCTTAATATTTGCAGAATGCTTTCTGTACATTGACCCTTGTGAGCCTCATAAGTCTTTGAAGTGGAGATTACAATTCCTATTTTACAGATGAGGAAACTGAGACTCAGGAAGCTGAAGCAAATTGACCATGGTTATCCTCAGTTACTAAGTGTCATAGAAAGGATTTGAATCCAGGTCTTCGTGTCTTGGAATCTAGTCCTCTCTCCATTAAGCCACACTGCTTTTTCCATTTTTAAGTAGAGATAACTCAACATAATGAGTAAGGCACTAAGAAACACAGTCATAAAGACTAAGGTTCAGCTCCCTACACAAAGTTCTACTCCAAAGCCATGGCATGGAGGCAATTGTAGGTTCTCAGAGGCTTTTCATCAGAGTACCGGCTCTTTACTCCAGTACCACATTGGAAATGCTTCAAGGACATTCTTGGCAACAAACTGAGTATACTTTGAGAGGACCACCCTAGCTAAGTACACAAAGGCTTATTACCAGTAGATTGGCCATGTGGTCACAAATTCATTGACCATGGCAACCAATAAAATAAAGAAAAATACAAAATGATCCGTGGTCCTGTTCTGCAGTGATGGTGTCAGGGCACTAACGGGGTATATAAAACAAGTGTTCTTAATCTTCTTGTATGTCACAGACCCTCTTATCAGTCTGGTGAAGCCTCTGGATCCCTTTTCAGAATGTTTTTAAATGTACAAAATCAAATATATAATATTACAAAATAAACTTATGTTAAAATGTAATTATCAGCATATTTTTTAAATGTTCATGGACATCAGTGTAGACTGTGAATCACACAATTTTTAAACCATCCAGAAACATTGACTTAGTTATTGCTGCTCTAAATGTAAGAACCACTTGTCCAGTGACCAGCAAATATACATGGTATCAGAGGAATTGTATTTTATTGGTCTTGACAGAAAATCTTAAACAAAACCAGAAGGCAGGAGGAAATTTGTAGCTATGGCTTACAGTTTCTCCCTGGAGAGAGGCAAATAAAGTTGCTACCAGGATTGATTTTAATTTTTGTCCAAAGATAGAAAGAAATGTTTTATGAGATATTTGGTCATCCCATATCACAACGTTCACGATTTGTTGTTCAGTCATTTCAGTCGTGTCTAACTCTTCATGACCCCATTTGGGATTTTCTTGGCAAAGATACTGACTGGAGTGGTTTGCCATTTCTCCAGCTCATTTTACAGATGAGGAACTGAGGCACACAGGGTTAGGTGACTTGTCCAGGGTCACACAGAGATGTCCATGATAAGTATTTGCAAAAAGAGCAACATAAATGGACAATAATTAGAGAAAATCTATGAAGAAGTTGACAAGACTGTTCAAATTAAATCAGCTTTTAATATACTTCTCAGTGATTCAGATTCAGCAATGAGATTAGGCATGGATGACGAAAAATATGTTTGAAAATATGGATCAGGAATGAGGATTGAAAGAAGCCAGACTTTTAGGCAGCAGAGAAGCCTCACACCTATAAATCATGAGTATTTTATTTAAGAGAAGAATTAGTAGATGCTGGATAATGTCACATAACATCACAAAAGACCAAATTGAGTGTATTTTAACAGATAAGAAATGATTCATTACTGATGGAGGAGACATTGGGAAGTCAACTGTCTGCCTTTTCAGACCATTGACTCATTAGAACAAAGATAAAAACTAATGCAGAGCTAACAGAAAGAACAACAATGAGAAAAAAGTTATGGTATGCAATTAAAATAACTCTAACTTGACTTATTCACACAAGGTATTGATTGTGAAAAATGGGATAGGGACAGAAGAAATTACACAGATTACACTTTCAGTCACTCCTGTCTTACATTATGAAATGGCCTTTCTCCTTACCAAGGCAACCCCTCTCAAGTGATCCTCTTCCTTCCTGTCTCCTCCAACAGACTGCCCCCTCTGTCATCCCCATTCTCATTTATTTTCAGTCTCTCCCTCTCTACTGACTCATTTCCGACTGTCTACAAACATTCTAATATCTCCCCTATCCTGAAAAAACCCTCACCCAATCATTCCGTCATTTGTCATCGTCTTGTATCTTTTCTGCTCTTGGTGGCTGAACTCCTTGTAAAGTCTATCTGTAATAGCTGCCTCCACTTCATCTCTTCTGGCTTCTGACATTATTATTCCACTGCAACTGCCCTCTCCAAAGTTACCAATGATCTCTCAGTTGCCAAATATCCTGACTTTTTCTCAATCCTCATTCTCTTTGACCTCTCTGTGGCCTCTGACGCTATTGATCACCTCTTCCTTGGTACTCTCCTCTCTCCAAGTTTTCAGGACACCACTCTGTCCCGTTTCCTCCCACCTGTCTTGACTGTACCCTCTGAGTCTTTTTTGTTGAGTCCTCAGTCCAGATGGGTTCTGTTCTGCTCTCTTCCCACTCTGTACTACTTCACTTGGTGATCTCATCAGCTCCTGTGGATTTAATTATTATCTCTGTGTTGGCTATTCTCAATTGACCCATCCTCTCCCATACCCTCTGCTGATCTGCAAGCTCACATCTCCAGCTGCCTTTCAGACATCTTGAAAGGGATGTCCAGTTCTCCACATGTCTAAAACAGAACTCCTTATCTTTCCCTCTAAACTTTCCCCATTTCCTACCTTCCCTGTTATTGTAGAGAGCATCATACTATCTTCCCAGACCCTCAAGGTTGCAAGGACTTCTCATTATCTTTTATCCTCTGTGTCCAGTCTATCGTTAAGATCAGTAAATTTCATCTTTGCAACATCTCTCTAATATGCCTCTTTTCCTCCTCTGAACTGCCATCACTCTAGTTGAAGGCCCTTATCACCTTGGGTCTTGATTACTTTAATAGCCTGTTAGTAGTTCTGCCTGCCTGAAGCCTATCCCCACTTCAATCTAGCCTCCATTTAGCCACTAAAGTTATTTTCCTATAAAATGCAGAGCTGACTATGCCACCCTCATCCCCATCCCCCCGCCCACTCAATAAACTCTAGTGGCTTCCTGTCACCTTCAGGATCAAATAGAAAATCTTTTGTTTGGCAGTCAAAGCCTTTCATAATCCTCCTACCTTTCCAGTCTTCCTATATACTCCCTGGCACATACCCTTCGATCCAGTGACATTGGCCTTCTGACTGTTGCATGAACAAGACAAAGCTCTTGGCTCTGGACATATTCTCTAGCTTTCCCCCATGCCTGGAATATTCTCTGTCCTCCTCTCTACTACTGACCTCCTTGGCTTCCTTGAAGTCCCAACTAAAATCCTGCTTTCTACAAGAAGCCTTGCCCAACTGGTCTTATTTCTAATTCCTTCCCTCTGTTAATTATTCTCTATTTATCCTATATGTAACTTATATGTATCAATTTGTTTGCATATTGTTTCCTCCCATTAGATTGTGAGAACCTTGAAAGAAAGGTCTGTTTTCTGCCTCTTTGTATCCATAGCACTCTGTACCATGCCTAGCCTGTCGGAGGCTAGTAAATGTTGATTGATTGGTGTATCTTGCACATATATAATTTGCATGCTGCTTTCCCCATTAGGATATCAATTGACAAGTTGACCAGCATTTATCAAGTCCTTAATATGTTCCAGGGACTCTGCTAAGTGCTGGGAATAAATGCAAGCAGAAGGAAAGGCAGTCTTTATTGGAGGAGGCGGGGTGAAGGTACCTGACTTGGATATGATAGAAAAAGTCCTTTGGAATTGAGTTAGCAGTGCAGCCTGGAGAGGAATGAAGGTACGGTTATCCTGGACTGTCTCCTTAAAGTGCAAGTTTGGGAAGAACCAGCTAACCAGAAAGAGTAGCCACAAGAGTGAAGGATACTTCCAGTGTGAAAAGTAGCCCAGTGGTCCAGGGGTAGAGTGAGCTTCCAGGGTGAAGAGTTTTCTATGGCACGGTAAACAAAGCTCTGTGGAGATGGGTCAGCAGGGCATCCTGGAGAAGAATGAAGAGAGGTTGAAGAATATAACCTCTTTGAATGTTGGGACCCTGTTTTTGTCTTTATTTCTGTTTCCAGAACTTTGCACAATACCAGACACATAGCAAGCACTTAAATGCTTGTTGACAGACTATGATTTCTTACTGCTCTACCATTTTAGAGCACAACTCAGATGTTCCTTTATAAAAACAGTGGTTGACTTTTTATTACTCTGACAGATACTTGATAAACTAATACTGAATCGTTTCATCTGCATTTAAGTTTGCAGTTTGATCATTAACTATGTGCAAAAATAAAAGTTATTCTGCCACTGATTGTATTAAGAACACACACACAAAAAAAAACAAACAAAAAAAACAAACACACTGGAGTTGCCTTCTCTGGGTTTTACTATGGGATATACTTACTTTTGTACATTTTTGCTATTTCTCCATGCCTGTAGTTTGAGTCACTATTCAAAATCATTTGGAAGATATGGAAAAGACAAACAGAAGTCACTGATTTCTTTAAAATAGTACCTCTTTTTAAATATGTCATTCATCCCATTCCTTTGTATGCTGATGTCCTAATGCCAGCAGCATTCTTTCTACCATCTGGACTCTCGTGGTATTTTGATGTTGTGTCAAGTTACTTATCAACCATCTGTAAGTGGACATTTTCTTCCAGTCGGTCCTATGACAAAGTTGTACCACTTCTAGTATTCCCTGACTCTTCCCCAAATAAGAAAGATTTTTGGTTCACAGATGAGTCTTTCCCAACCTGCACATTTTAATAAGTCCTGGTCAGCAATTTTCAGATTAGCCAATGAATAAGGCTAACTTATTTTGTTAGGGATAAATTTAAAATATCTCTCACTTGGCATGACTGCTGCTGATTCTGCTGTTCCTGACAACTCTATTCAGCTTTGGCAAAGGAATAAGCTTGACTGTCTAATCTGCCTATGCCATTTGTGACTACTATGTTAATATATTACATTTAATATTCATTAATAAATAATGATTATGTTAGTATAATCAACCTATTTAATAATAATTAATATGTTAATGAATATATCACTGTATGTGTGACTACCATATTAATATTGACAATTGAAATTCTACTAGTTACAGATTTAAAAAAAGATTAAATCATTTATATTTTCCCATCTATGCAGAGATGCAGGATACTTAAAGCTTAATAAATCTTTTTCATCTAAACATTTGCCGTATTTATTAATATTAGCAGTGATGGTCTGATCATTGAGACATTGCTTGATTTAGGAGTCAGTGCTAAAATTTAGGAGTCCCATTAGATTGTAAGTTTCTTGGGGCAGAGATTTTCTTTTGCCTCCTTTTGTATCCCTATAGCTTAGCACAGTGCCTGACACATAGTAGGTGCCATAATACATGTTTATTGATTAATAATAATGATGATGATGATAGATAGCATTTATGTAGTGCCTACTATGTGCCTGACACTGTGCTAAGCACTTTACAAATATCTCATTTAATCCTCACAACAACTCTGGGATATAAGTGGTATTCTTTCCATTTTACGGATGAGGAAACTGAGGCAAACAGAGGTTATGTGATTTGTCCAGGATCTCACAACTGTTAAGTGTCTGAGGCCAAATTTGAACTTGGGTCTTCCTGACTCTAGGCCTGGTGCTTTATCCACAATGCTACCTAGCTGCCTATGAGTGAGTCAGAAGAATTCTTTATCTCTTAACAAAAATGAAGAAAAGAAGAAATCAATACATTACCAGTTAGGGCATTGCTTTTTGCTCTTGGATTGATACATAAATTTGAGTTAAGGTCTCCGTGTGTGTGTGTGTGTGTGTGTGTGTGTGTGTGTGTGTGTAGAGAGAGAGAAAAGAACCTAAGCACGTGTTATAACTCCTGAGATATACCATATATATTTGAGTAAAATCCTTAGGTCTACCCCTTAGGTCAGTAAGAGCCAGGTTCAAATTTGGCCTCAGCTTCTTACTATCTGTGTGACCTTGGGCAAGTCACTGTACCACTCTGTGCCTCAGTTTCCCCATCTGTAAAATGGGGATAAAAATAGTACCTGCCACCAAATGAGGCAATACTTGACACTGTTATATAGTAGGTGCTATTAAAAGTGCTAGCTTGTTTTCATCATTATCATCATCGTTGTTGTCATTGTCATCATCGTCATTATTACTCTTTCACTTTGCCCTTGAGTATATTTCGGGAGAAGTACCTTAGACTACATTAGACCAATTTTGGTCTGTGCCAGAGAAATCAGAGAGGGTTCATAGGCAGGTCATTGCTATTGTACCAAGTGTTTGCAGGCTTCCTTTTTAAGTTATTTTGACAATAAAACGCAACTGTGCAAGAGTGGGAATAACTAAGTAGAATTCAGTACCATGTGATAGGACAAGTGTCATATTTGAATTTTCTAAATGTCAAGTTAACTTGGTAGCCAGGATCTGAGAATTTGTTAGATTTAAGAATATTCATCAGAGAAAATTGGACATGATTTTGGAGTGAACAGAACTGAAAGCCTTTAACTTGCTAACAAGGACCTGTTGCTGGGAATCTCTTGAATCATTGAGCTACTAAATCTCATCTAAAGTAGGTTTGGGGCTGTCTTCCATTCAGTAGGCCTAGTCTAGAACTGAGAGGGAGGGCCATCTTGTCCAACCTCCTCAATTTAAAGAGTTGAGTCCCCTGAAGCTTAAGAGACTTGCTTAAGGTCACAGAGGTAATAAGCAGCGGACAAAGGATTTGAACCATAAAACAGGGGAGTGTTTAATACAAAACAAATTCTCCTTACAGAAAACACTCTGTGGAATGGTCTTTACTGCCCATTCACCATCCTAGACAAAACTGTTGCTTACCATTACCATTACTGTTTACACAATAACAGTGTTTCCTTTATTTGCTTAGTGCAGGGGTGGGGAACCTGTGGCCTGGAGGCCACAAGTGGCCTTCTAGGCCCTTGGGTACTGCTTTTTAACTGAGTCTAAGTTTTACAGAACAAATCCTTTTATTAAGGGGATTTGTTCTGTGAAGATTAGATTCAGGACCTAGAGGGCCTTAGTGTAACTACTTCTTCCTATGATGTCAGGTATTTGGACAAATGCCTTTTTTATATTCCTCATTTCTTTGGCCTTCAAGAAAAATATTGGAGTAATCAGTTATATTGCTGCCTTCTACCACTTAAAGGTTTTCTAAGAAATTTTAGAGAAGTAGATGTAATATGCTTATTTCACTACTACATTTTTGTTTTATAAGCAGGGTAATAACTCTAATAGGGAATATAGAATTGATTTCCTAGGAAAACGATTATTTTTAAAATATGAAATTTCTAATTTTGAAATAGAACAAAGCTGCCATTTGTTAACTGATGGTCTATCCTTCTCTCCCTCTTTTGTCTGAATTAGATGTCCTCAATCTTACAGAAGAAGTGCAGTGGGTTAAGTTCAATGTGGATGTGACTGGGTACTACATAGTACACTATGCAGATCCTGACTGGGAAGCATTAATTAAGCAATTGCAAAGAAACATTAGTGTCCTGAGTGACAGAGACCGAGCTGGCCTTATCAACAATATATTTGAACTTTCAAGGTAAGGAGTTAGTTCCTCTTGATGTGAGTCTTTGGAAAATGTTACTTATAAATGTCCTAATCAAACCAATAAATATTTACTCCCTACCATGAATTACACTTTACAGAGAGCTGGAGGGGTTATCCAGAAGTGTAAAACCCAGGACCTGTTCCCAAGGATCCTTGAATCTAGTTAAAGAGAGAAGACACAAACAAATATAAATTTAAGTAAAGGCTTTAAGTCATAATTCATGACAAAACTAGTGATGTCACACTCATCTAGCAAACTATTAGGTGCTGGGAATTCAAAGTCGGTAGTAAAAGACTACCCTTGTGGTGCTTACAGTCTAGTGAGGGAGTCAGCATCTAAATATATGTGTATTTAGATAGAGACATGAGGTAGGTTTTTGTGGCAAAGGTCCTATCATCTGGGGGGATCAGAAAAAAATTTATGTAGAAAGGTAGCATTTTAACTGAGTCTCCAAGGATTCTAAGAAGAAGAGGTGAGTAGTAGGGTGTATATTTTAGGCATTATGTAGAAGAGCAATAAGTATAAAGACAGCAGTTGCTAAATGTATTGTAATTCAGTCAACAAGTAACATGTGTTTATTAACTGCTTACTATATGCTGCAAATATACTACTATATTGAAGATGATAATAACTTTTATATAGCTCTTACCACATGCCCAGCCTTGTGCTGTTGTTGTTCAGTCGTTTTTTGGCTGTGTTCAACTCTTCATGACCTCTCGTAGGGTTTTCTTAGCAAAGATACTGGAATGGTTTGCCTTTCCATCTATAGATAAGGAAACTGAGGCAAACAGGGTTAAGCTATTAAGTGTCTGAGACCAGATTTGAACTCTGGAAGAGAAGTCTTCCTGACTCCAGGTCCAATGCTCTATCCACTGTGCTACTCTTTTCAGTTATCTTATTTGACCATCACAGTAGCCCTGGAAGGTAGGTGCCATTTTTATCTCCATTTTACAGATGAAGAAACTAATAATTGCTAAAGGTGTTCAGAGGATGACAATTTAGGAAGCTTTACAGAGGAAGCACAGCTCAAACCAAACAAAAGTCTCATTTTTAAGGAAATTCTTTTTTAAATGCGTTTAGTTTAAATGTTCCACTTCATTGTTACTCATTAACTTCACTGACATCTGATAAGATCCCTGGGTTTCCCATGCTGCTACACAGCCCTTCTTAGACCATTGCTATTTCTCTTTCTTTCCTTTCAAATGTACTTCTCTTTCTTAAGGTTGAGAATAACTATGAGACCATGGGATGCATAAACCTTTATAGAACTTTAAAATATCTAGGAGATGTTAGGTGGTTTGATCCTAATTTGACATATGAAATAAATGTAAGATGTGTCCTTTCTACTTAAAGATTACAGTCAAATTGAGGAGATTTGATAAACACTGAAAGAATTTGTAAATAAATAAATGCCAAGGTATGTGGTATTAAGTGAAGAGAGGTCAGTAGTGGACTGCAGTAGTCAGGAGAGAGATAGTTTGAATTGGGCCTTGAAGGATAGGGAAGATTAGAATGGACTTCTGCAAAGGGAGGGTTCATTCTGGGCTGGAGGACCAGCATAAGTGAGGTCAGAAAAGCAGTAATGTACAGCTTGAAGAATAGTCAGGAAGGACTGGAGTGTCTGGGGCAAAGGGAACTTATTTTGGAGCATGGAGGTCTTAGGAAAAACAAAAGTAGCTAGATAGGGTCATGCCAGATTAAGGAAGGCTTTGATTCAGTAGGCAGTAATGAACCATTGCAGGTTTTTGGGGTTTTTTTTTTTCCAGCAGGGAAATGACTTGAATAAATCTCTGTACCTTTTGGAAACTCATTTTACTTAAATGTGGATCCTCAGATAAAGTCTCATCCAGCTCCAAAATTTAGTACACAAATAAGATATTTCGCTTTTCTATTTCTGATGGACCTTTGACTGAACAATGGGCAAGGTTTGTTGTTGTTTGGGTGTGGTGCTTTGACAGCTGTTGATCACCATTTATTTTCCTTTATATTGAATAACCTTTTCCCACCTTTATAGTTCTCCATTATGAGCATAACTTCCCCCACTACTCTAAAATCTTTTCTGAAAAATAAGAGTTCTGTAAAACATCTTAACAGCTTTGTATGTATGCCAAAAGGAAAACATTATATTGCTTACCTCTCTTACCTCTCTGCAGAAAGTCTAAATTGAAATCAGTCCTCTCCCTACTCTCTAAGAACATTTAATCCTTTTCCCACATGAGCAGCTATTTTCAAGTGATATATTGGTTCAAAAATTAACTTATCATTCCATTTCCCCCTTCCTTGTGAAATGTTTTCATTTTTATCCTGAACTAAACTTGGGCAAGAAAATTTAAACCTGCTTTTTTTCTAGATCCCATGACTAAATTTAAATTTCATGTCATTGGTTTGTTTCCTGATTAATTCTTTTTCCCTATTTTCTGACACTCCAGCTTAGGAAAGGTGTCTCTGAAAAAGGCCTTTGATCTGATTGATTACCTTGGAAATGAAACTCACACTGCACCCATCAGTGAAGCCCTCTTTCAAACTGATCTCATCTATGACCTGCTGGAAAAAATTGGAGAGATAGAGCTAGCCAGAAAAACGGTGGTACGTTTGCATTTTCTCTAGCTTTACTTGTCTGGGAACTTCAGTATTAGACCCTAGTGCATTCCTCCTTTCCAGCAATCATGGATTGCGATTCACCTAATCAAGATTTAATAGTTGTGAAATCTTCATCTTAAAAGCTTTGATAAGGGCCAGGAATGAAATCGTCTTGACTGTCAAAACTACATAATGATTCTTCTCAATTGCCTTGTATTTTTTCCTATTACATACAGCTTTTTAAAATATAGATTATACAGAATATAAGTTTATATCTATATAAAAAATTTATTGTGGTAGTACAAATATTGCCCTTGTTAGGCTCTGTCCTTTTGGTTTCTAAGTGATTTTCTTTTTTCACTCTTTTATTTCTTTTCTTTTTTGGGGTGGGGGGTAGCATTATCACTACTCCCCCAGAACACTGAATTGAAGAGTGAAGTCAACATTCATTAGTTCACATGAGTATTCCCAGGGTTCTCTGAATCCACCCTTTTAGTCATTTCTTAGAGAACAGTACTATTATATTCATATAGTCTGATTTGTTCAGCTATGTCCCAATCGATGGATACTTCTTGGAAGTTTCCAGTTCTTTTCTATAAAAATGGCTTAGATAAATATGTTTGTACACATGGATCTTTTCCTCTTTAATCTCCTTTGGGGTATATGCCTGGGGTGGTATTATTGGATCAGAGTATATACATAGTTTAGTGACATCTTGGCAGTGGTGTGCTGGAGCCAGCTCAGAACAACTGGTGAGAATTAATCCTTAGATTTTCACCTTGGAGACTGGAAAACACTACAAATCAAGGCTTGATTCATTGTTCTGTTGATTATTAGACTTTAGAAAGTGATAGAGAAAATGTAAATAAACTTAAAAGAGTGTTGTATATACTTTTGGGATGGGGTTGAGAGCTAGATGTTGAATATTTACCAGCACACCCCTGCTTCTTGGGCATTGTTCCAAATTGCTTTCTATCATGGTTGGAACAATTCACAGTACTACTTTATTTCATTAGTGTTTTTGTCTTCTCGTAGTTCCCCGTCTCCCAAACGATTGTCTTTTCCTTTTTAATCACTTTTGCCAGTCTGATGGATGTGAGGCAGAAGCTCAGAGTCATTTTAATTTATATTTCTCTTATTATTTGTTATTTGGAGCATTAATCCATATGGCTGTTGATCATGTGGATTTCTTCCATTGAGAACTTCCTGTTCCTTTGACTATTTACCTATTGAGATTGTTTCTTGTTATTGTATATTTATATCAATTATGTATACATCCTGGATAGCAGACCTTTATCAGAAGTTTGCTACAAAGATATTTTCCCCACTTAGTTATTTCCCTTCTGAATCTTTTTTTTTTTTTAGAAAAAAAATTTAGTTGTATGTAAACAAAATTGTCCATTTTATCTCCTGCCATCTTCTCTAACCCTTGTGTAGTGAAAAACTCTTCCCCGTCTTAGGCTGTGAAAGGTTTCTCCTTTTGTCCTCTGATTTGTTTATGATATGACCTCTTATGTCTAGGTAGTACATCCATTTGGACCTTATTATGGTATATAGTGTGAGTTGTTGATTAAGCCTCATTTCTTCCAGACTGCTTTCCGTCTTTCCAGAAGTGAGTCCTTCCCTTTGTTTTCTATGTCCTTGGATTTATCGAAGGTTATGCTACTGTATCCAGTTGCTTTTTGATCTTGTGTATCAGATCTGCCATTGATGAAATTTTCTATTTTTTAACCAATACCAAATAGTTTTTAATTTTAATTTTTAATTTGTGGAATAAAACAAGCATTTTCATAACATAGTACAATAAAAAAGATGATTGTACATGAAACTACAAATTGACTATGCACAACTTGCTATTCTTTTCAAATGCAACAAAATTATCATGTAAATTTCTCTTTTTTTCATCTTGCCCTAGAGATGGCTGCCATTAAATACAAATAGGTATATATACATATACATATATATGTAAAATTATTCTGTGTATCTATTTATCACTTCTTTCTCTGGATGCAGATGGCATCTTTATTAGTATGTCATTTAGAGTTAATTTGGGTATTTATAATAGTCAAAATAACTTATTTGCTTAGAGTCATTCTTAAAAGAATCCTGCTGTTACTGTATACAATGTTTTCTTGGTTCTGCTCATTTCATTCTTCATTATTTCGTGCAAGTCTTTCCATGTTTTTCTAAGATCATTGAGGTCATCATTTCTTATAGTACAGTAGTATTCCATCCCAATCATATACCACAATTTGTTCAGCCATTCGCCAATTGATGGGGATCTCTGCAATTTCCAGTTTTTTGCCATCACAAAGAGAGCTGCAATAAACATTTTAGAACACATAGATTCTTTTCCTTTCTCCCTAATCATCTTTGGAAATAGACTAAGTAGTATTATTGCTAGGTCAAAGGCAGTTTAATAACTCTTTAGGCATAATTCCAGATTTCTTTCCAAAATGCAGTTCATAGTTCCACCAACAATCAATTAGTGTCCCAAGTTTTCCACATCTCTTCCATCATTTGTCACTTTTCCGTCATTTTGGCCAATCTGGTAGGTAGAAAACAATATTTCAAGGTTGTTTTAATCTGCATTTCTCTAATCAGTAATGATTGAGAACATTTTTATATGACTGCAAATTGTTTTGATTTCTTCATTGGAAAACTGCCTGTTCATATCCTTTGACCATTTATCAATCTGGAATGATTCGTATTCTTATAGATTTGACAAAGTTCTTTATATGTTTTAGATATGAGACCTTTATCTGATAAACTGTCAATAAATTTTCCCCTAATTTTCTGCTTTCCTTCTGAGAAAGAAAAAAACAAATAGTTTTGATGACTGTTGCTTTGTAGTATACAGCAGTTAGGCAAATTTTTCTCAGAATTCCCTTCTAAAACTTGTGAATTACTATTTTTGCTCTAAAGTCTTGGAGGGAGGACAAGGGCAGGAGATCTCTCTAGCCATTGTGACAGTGTCTTGGGCTAGCTACTGCCTGTGAATCTTGTTTCAGATTGTGTTTGTGGATTAAAATCAGTCCAGTTTCATTTCATTATCCATAACCAAAGCAGCCCATAGTGAGTCTTTGGTTCTACTTATTAATCTATGTAGATTAATACATATGATAGGTCTGACTTGGAGTTAAGTAGGAATCCTAAATAATCAGCTTTTGCATTTTGGGAGGCATTGAGCAAAGCTCCTTCCCCAGAGAGGCTTGAAAGCAATCATCTTAAAGGGGGAAAACACACCCATTTGACCCCAGAAAGAAGTCTCTGGGCATGCCAACATAAGGCTATTCAAAATTAAAACAGTAAATCAAGATGTGAGTTTTTAGCTTGCATATTATTCTGACACTTTTTCTCATTAAAAAAAAAAACCTAGCATAAATTATACTTGCTGCTATTCCTGGCCTATTTGACAAGATGCAGCTGTGAAGGATTTACAGCCAACCATGTGCACCTTAAAGTTAGAAAAGCAGAGTATTGATTTGCCATCTCTGAGAGCTGTAGAAGCACCAACAACTGTTTAATTGTTTGCTATGAAGAGAGGGAATTGCCCAAAAATCTGAAGGTTGGTTCTCGTACTCCTGCCTTCAACCACCGTTGGTCACATAGGAAATAGTTAAAATTTATGTTTTTAAAGCACTGAAAAAATGACATATTGAGCACCTATTCTGTACAGAACCCCATTCTGTAAAGATCTAAAATAGTCTTTGCTAATTTAGGAACATAAAAATGTGTTGTAATTTTGTTAATATTTGACAATAAGGTTCAAGTAGAGCTTATTTGGAAAATATTGCTTACTAATTAAATTGACATAACAAGTGAGAAAAATATCATGATATAATGGAAAGAATTCTGGACTGGATTGGAAGTCAGGAGCCCTGGCTCTTCCATCAGTTTGGTGTTTTGAGTTAGGACAAATTTGATGTCAAAGTTGTTCACTAATAAAATGAGGGTGTGAAGGTTCATTGGCCTCTTCTGTTGAGCTCTAATATTCTGTGATCTAGAGAGGTAAAAGGTGATGCACGTCAAGAAGTCTAAAAGTTCTTGCTTTTCACCAGTTTATGACAAATAGACAAAAGCTACCAGAATAATGAGGAAAACGATCGTGCCTTTTGAAGACCTAAGTGACTGCCACAGTTTCAGACAGATGGGGAGGTAGACATGTTCAGAAAAGGAGCTGGGGCAGGGGGAGGAGGGGTTTAAAATATTTCAGTCATGGTGCTCCATACACAAATATTCACATGGTCTGTGATCAGGATCTTCTGTGCAGGAGTTCAGATTGCCATCCAGTCATGCGTACCAGCCTCCTACCTGTCTATGCCCTCCCATACACTTTCCATGGGATCCACCAAGGCTTTCCTCATCTATTCCTGATATTACAAAGACACCAGTGTAACATACCACTATCTATCTTTTTCAGTTATACTTTTTTTAATGATGTCTCTTATTTTAGTTCTTCACAGTGCCTTATTTGTATAGCGACATGTTCATACCAACCCTGCCTCTCTCCATTGTCTTCTGAATGAGACTTAATTTTATTTCTTCAGAGAATATGTAATTATCCATGACCTCCCAGCCATATAACAACAAAATATTGATATTAAAAATGTGGGCTGGTATTTCACATAGGATTATGGAGTCATTAATATAGCTATGCAATTTCCTGTTGGCAGTCTAGTGTGCGCTTTTATTTAATTCTGGTTCCAACACATCCATTTCCACTGTCTGTGCAAGTTTATATGTATATGTATATAAATGTGTGCAAACACGCACACCCATGCACACATACCCAGTGGCTAAACTCTATAAATTGTTCATCTAACTGCTAACGTAATCTAGACAATACATATTTGTTATCCCTGTGTGGATAATTGGTCAAGATTTTTTTTTCCCCTGAAGCAGTCGGGGTTCAGTGACTTGCCCAGGGTCACACAGCTTAATGAGTATCATGTGTCTGAGGCCAAATTTGAATTCGGGTTCTCCTGACTCTAGGGTCAGTGCTGTATCCACTGCACCAACTAGCTGCCCCTTATGTGTTTTTTTTCTTTTTTGTTTTGTTTTGTTGGTCAGACTTTTTAAAGTGATTTTGGATCTCAAGGAGATTGCATTTCTCTGGGATTTGATGCAGTCAGCATATTGTCATCTCCTAAATAACCTCTAGAAAGTCTTCCCATCTATAGGAAATCCCTCTTCAAATTGAACTCTGTCCTGGATCTCTTCCATGATGTGATTTTTAAAATCAGAGAGACATTAAAAACAGTTCTGTCCTTTAGCTTCCAAGGAATCTTGCATAACTTTTTTTTCAAGTAGAAATTATACAATTGACCATTGGAGTAAAACTCTTTTCATTAAACAGGTTTAGATTTGATGTGTGTATATATACTTATATACATGGGGTCAGCTAGGGTGGCATAGTGATCATAGCACCAGGCCTGTAGTCAGGAAGACCTGAGTTCAAATGTGGCCTCAGACACTTATTAGCTGTGTGACCCTGAGCAAACCACCCAACCCTGTTTGCCTTAGTTTCCTCATGTGTAAAATGAACTGGAGAAGGAAATGGCCAACTACTCCAGCATCTTTGCCAAGAAAATCCCAAATGGGGCCACAAAGAGTTAGACACGACTGAAACAACTGAACAACAATACTTACATACGTGTGTGTATGAGATACCTTGTTGTATGAGAGCCTTTAAGGCAGCATCTTTACCCAATTAAAAGCATTTTTATAGTCAGTAAATAGTAAACGCAGAGGGATCTTATGTTTTCTACATCTTTCAGTCAGTTGTATGCTGTAAAAGATGTGAACTCCTATTGAATATTACTGGCAAAAACTTAACTTCCCCTCTAGTCCCCTGATTAAGGATGCCTTCAGGGAATGTGTGCATGTTAATGCATCATTAACAATTTATATTGATTGGATAGTAGAACAAAGAATAAAATTAGGATGAAGCTAGAATTTTGCCCCATAAATTTTTTGTTAAATCTCATTTTTTGACCTGGCAAGATCAAGCATTTTTGCTTCCATTACTACTTTATTCATATCTTTATCAATTTCTGAAGATTGACAGCCCAGTCTAAGCCAAGCTTGTCTATTTTCAGGTTAGTTTATTTCATGGTTTAGTGTATTTCCAATGGTTGTTCTGTTTTTTCCCCCAAATGCTACAGAAGACGAAGTGTTCTGAGGCCAGTGAAAATTAGAAGGAATTAGAGAGGCCCTTGCAAAATCTCAGATCACGAAGATGAAGAAAGAAAGGAATAAGCATTTATTTAGCACTTATTATTTGCCAGGCACTGTTCTAAGTAAGTTCTTTACAGATATTTCATTTGATCCTCATAGCAACCCTGGGAGATAGGTGCTATTATCCCTGTTTTACAGTTGAGGAAATTGAGGCAAACAGGGTTAAGTGAATTGCCCAGAGTCACACAGCCAATACATGTATGAGGCCAGATCTGAACTCAGGAAGATGACTCTTTTTGGCTCTAGGCCCAGTACTCTATCTACTGTATCACCTTGCTGCCTAGTAACATTTGGAAATGTATATTTCAGTTGACAGTATTTGTCAGTCACCACCACCATCTGTGAAAGCTTGCACTTTGAAAATACTTCCATGTTCATCATTTTGCTGGGAGGGAGTTTAGGGCAGAAGGCAGGAAAAAGGTAAACTAACAAATTAGTAATAATGATCCACTTTCAGAGTTAACCAAACATGCCGCACCTATCACTAGGATTGGGGTAGGTGATTTTGTCCAAAATACTGATATGTAAACTAAAAACCTAGTTTAATATTTTTAATTTATATATACTTGAACTTTTATCTTTCAATGAAAAAGTTTGTTTTCTTTTCCTCCTTTCACAGGTCTAATGACTTGGTCATGGGACCAAGACATTGCAGGTTACAACTTAACATCCAATTCTAAAACCTTCAAACTTGTTCCTGCTTCTGTCAAGGAATAAACTAGACCAGAAGCTTATTTTTCTAACATCTGCAGGAATAAATGGTTCCTACAGTCCACTCTAAGTCATTGGAGACCCAGTCAGGAATAGTTACCATCTAGAAAAAAATGTCAGCAAAAAGCCAAAAAAAAAAATAGAATCCTTCTCTCTCACTCTCTCTCTGTCTCCCTCTGTCTCTCTCTTCTCTCTGTCTCCTCTCTCTCATCATTTTGGGGGGGGGCAGTTGGGGTAAAGTGACTTGTGTAGGGTCACACAGCTAGTAAGTGTGTGAGTTTGAATTTGAACTCAGGTTCTGACTTCAGGGGTCAGTGCACCACCCAGCTGCCCCTAATCCGTTCTCTTTTGAGGCATCCTGGTGTCATGGAGAGAGCTCTGAGCTTAGAGTCAGGGAAAGCCAGGTTCAGATCTCTCCTCTGAGACAATTATTAACTTTTTGACCATAGGAAAATCACCGCCTCTCACAGGCAGTGCCCTACAACTTATCTGCTATTATAAACAGCTTATAGTTTGAGTAGAGTTTCCTACAATGAAATCATAGTTCCTTGATTTATTTTTTGTATTGTTTGTTCTCAAACAGTGATGGTCTGATACTGCACGTAGTTCTACATATAAGCCATCTTGTCACATCATTTTGATTTTTTGGTGTAACTTATTTTATTGTACTTTTTGTCAGTTGGAAAAGCATTTATTTTCTCTCCTTCCAATCTCCTCATTAAAAACAAACCAAACCAAAACAAAAAACCTGAAAAGCAAACTTGTCACATATATGGTTGGTTGTTATCCTTTGTACTCAAAGAAGGCCAAAATGACATCACTATGTCAGGGTCAGTAACACATATGTATAGTACATATACATAGTCAAGCAAAGCAAATTCTTACCCTGACCATGTTCACAAATGTTTATCTTATTCTGCACCTGTGTCCATTCCCTCTATCAGGAAGTGGGTAGCGTACTTCATCGTCAGACCTCTGAAATCGTGGTTGGCCGTCGGATTTATCAGAGTTCTTAAGTCTTTACTTTTGCCACAGCCCTTTATTCTAACTCTGTCAAACTTTATGTTCAAGCATGTTTCTTGTGAGCAATATATTGTTGGATTTTTGCTTTCTATTTTATTCTGCTATCCTCTATTACATCATTTTTAGAAATCATTTGGGATGGGCTTGGGGGTAGGGTGAGACAGGAGGCTCCTTTGCCACAGCCTAAAGCGGATCAAAGTAGGGGTGTTCAGAGGCAGTGAAAGTGAAGGCTTTCGAGGACTCTTCCTGATCTGGGCTGATTCTCCCCTGTCCCATCCTCAGTGCTGCTTCTCCTTCTCCCCAGAGCCTTGTGGCTTCCACTGCCGTCACTGCCCCAACTCCCACCTGAAACCTGTCCACTATGGAGAAGACCAAGATGATTCAGAAGGCCAAGCTGGCTGAGCAGGCTGAGCGCTATGATGACATGGCCACCTGCATGAAGGCGGTGATTGAGCAAGGGGCTGAGCTCTCCAGTGAGGAGCACAACCTGCTCTCAATGGCCTACAGGAACATAGTTGGGGGTGGGGAGAGCGTTGAAGGTCAGCCTGGAGGGTCATTTCCAGCATTGAGCAGAAAACTGAAACCAGTGACAAGAAGATGCAGCTGGTCAAAGACTACCGGGAGAAAGTGGAGTGTGAACTAAGATCCATCTGCACCACGGTCTGGGCATTGTTGGATAAGTTTTTAATAGCCAATGTGACTAATCTAGAGAGCAAAGTCTTCCATATGAAAATGAAGGGAGACTACTTCTGATTCCTTCTGTGGTGATGACTGAAAACAAAGGAGCTTATCAAGAAGCATTTGACATCAGCAAGAAAGAGATGCAACCTACACATCCAATTCGCCTGGTTTTAGCTTTTAACTTTTCTGTATTTTACTGTGAGATCCTTAATAACCCAGAGCTTGCCTGCACATTGGCTGAAACAGCTTTTGATGAGGCTATTGCAGAACTTGGCACGCTGAACGAAGACTCCTACCAAGACAGTACCCTTATCATGCAGTTGCTTAGAGACATCCTAACATTATGGACATCAGACAGTACAGGAGAAGAATGTGATGCTGCAGAAAGTGCAGAAAATTAAAATTTATACAGGGTGTCATCTTCCTTTCTCTCAAGAAACCTTTTTACAGATCTCCATTCCTTATAGCTCCATTTGGATTTCCTATAGCAAAGAGAACCCATCCATGTATATGGAAATCAATCGTTTACAGTCTTTTCACATGGCAGCTTTGGGAAAACTCCATTCCTTGATTTGTATTTGTCCTGGCCTTCCTGGTGTGTGGTTACTGATGTAGAAAAGTATTAATAGCTTCATTTAATATAAACATAAGTAACTTCCAAACACTTATGTAGAGGACTAAAGTATATCTAGTATTTAAAAATCTGAACCAGTTCTGCAAGTGACTCTGTTTTGTATTACAGTGAAGACAGGAAAATGTAGTTAAATACAACTCAAGTGTTTTACATAGCTTCCCCCCACCATATTTCCACCTTATTTTTCAGTGTTTTCCTTTCAGCAAACAACTTTCACATGCTCTTCTTATATATTCCTTTTAAGGAGGAATCTGGAAGTATTGGGTCAAATGGAAACAAGTTTGGCATTTTAGAGTTAGAGATCACAAACGGAAATATGCCTACTGTAAAATAAGTCCTGTGACAGCATGAAGTTTTCTTACTCTTCAGTTGCTGCTGTTTCATTTGGCAATTTCCCTGTCGCAATAAAAGTTTACTCACACTCCTGCCTTTGTAGTTCTGGTGTCTGCTTTACTATGTAATAGAAATAGCATGTAACTACCAGAATGCAAATGTTGCTTTTTGGCAAATTAAAGTACATGTCATTTCTTAATACATTAGAATGGGGGAAACCATTGGAAATACATGAGTCCAGGCCTAACATTTTTAGTACTTTTCCATGCAGATTTGTGCACATGTGAGAGGGTGTTCCGTTTGTCCAGTGATGGTTACTTAGGAAGTTTGGACCGCTATTGTGTGTTGCTAATCATTGATTGTAGTCCCAAAAAAGCCTTGTGAAAATGTTATGCCCTGTGTAACAGCAAAGTAACATAAAATAAAATTATATTTTATAAACCATTTAAAAAAATCATTTGGGATGGAAGCAAAGGACAGGTAAGACTATGAACACCTTTTTTTAAAAAATATTTTATTCATCTTTTAAGATCTCATAAATCTATTCCTCCCCTCTTTTTTTGTTAACTTTTTAAATTTAAATGCTCAAGTGGGGAATTAGGCAGAATAGTTCCCCTTAACTTCTTATACAGAAACATAAATATTATAGGGTTAAGAATATTAGCAATAGAAAGGACCTTTAGTCTTCGCTTTAGTCTTGCCTCTTCACTTTACAGATAGAGAAACTGAGCCTCAGGGATTTGCTGTGACTTGTTGTAAATAGCGGAGACAGGCTTTGAAATGAGATTCTCTGACTCCAGATCCATTGTTTTTTCCACTGTTCCAAATTCTGTCTCTAGAACTTCACATATTCTCAGGTTCATGGACTTAGAACTGGGAGGGGCCTACAGGCCACTGGTGCTGCTCTTACATGTTGATTGATTCAGATAACACCTAAACACTTGATAGTACATCTCTAAAGAAAAGAACCATCTTTTTTCCATCCCTTGACTTCATGGAGGATGTTGCTAGGGTTCAGACCAGTACTGTCACAGCCTACCCATCTGGGGCAGTATCACTCAGCAGTATTAAGATAAACTGTAAAAAGTCCATTTAGCTTAAGGTGTAAAAACAAAAAACCAATTGATATTACATGGTCTTTGTTTTCCTTTTCCTTTTGAGTGAGCTTTGGTGATAAAGTTTTACTAAGAAATTATCCGCTTAGCTTTCTAAGGTGACCTTGCATCTCCTCTGTGTGTATCTTTTATCAACCTTGTATAGGTACATGTTGTTTCCCCCATTAGAATGTAGGCTTTAGGGCGGAGACGTTTTTTTTTTTTGCCTTACTTTGAATTCCCAGTGTTAGCACAATGCCTGACATATAGTCAGATTTTAATAAATGCTTGTTGGTTGACAATTTTCCTATTGTTTCCTCTCCCTTTAATACTGTCTTTAGACCAGAGTGGCAAAGTTGCTTCAACCCCAAATCCAACAACAAACTTGGTCCGATGAGGGGACCCTGTCAAAGCGAGAACTTCGGTCAATCCTGCTCGACTTTGCCTGCACCCATCAACTAGAGAACTGTAACACAAAGGCCATGAAGCTGTTTCAAGAATGGGTAGATTCCAATGGTACTAAAAGGTGATGTATGTGTTTCTACTGTTGTTAACGTTGTCTTCTTTTCCTCACTTTTACTCAGCCAAAAAAAAATATCTTATTGAAAGGAAGTGATCATTTTGCTTAGCCATCCATGCAGCAAAGCTATGAGTGGTGTTCATTTTTCCTCCTTTTGCTGTTTCCTTGGTAGTTTGTGTTAGTGAGTGCAATCTGAGCCCATGGTTATGTTCAGGCAAGCATTCCTTCTCTTTCAGCCTTTTGATAAGACGGAGAAAGCATATTTCTAAGAAGAGGCCAAATTAGCCCCCAGTGGCTGTTTTCAGGTAGCTGTATATTTTTCTCAGCTGAAAGATTGACTTGTTCCTGGTAATTGGGGGAGAGAAGAAACAGGATTGGAATGTGAAGGCTCAGCTGCTGCTTTTGATATTCACACCCTACAAATGAAGAGAAAAGTAAAGCCACCATATTGTCAGTCATCTTTTCTTCCCTAGGTTGTCTTTTATCAGTGTGTGATTTATATCTCCAAGAAGTGTTTAAGCTGGTGTATGTTCTATGATTTGGACCTTCTACTTTGCCCCTCATAGTAAAGATCCCTCTGCCTCCATGTGCTGCTTGAGATAAGTTTCGTCTGCCTGCAGTGTCCTCCTTCCATGAAAGTCTCAGCTTGGCTGTCGATCTGTATGTGCTGGTTTCTCATTTGTGGCTATCTTTCTCTCTTTCTCTCTCTTTTAGCCTGCCGACTGATGTCATGCCAGTGGTATTCAAAGTGGGAGCAAAAACTGAGGCAGGCTGGACCTTCTTGTTTGAAAAGTATGGCTCTTCAGAATCAGAAGCCGAAAGGAACAAAATCCTTGAAGCTCTTGCCAGCTCAGAGGATGTACGGAAACTTCACTGGTATGAAATCACTAGAGAATTAGGAAACATACATTTTAAATCTTACCCCGCTTGTAAATGTTACCTTTACATTATGAGCGATTTCTTAATTGTGTAAGTTGTTCCATCTTACACAATTTACTCAGTATCTTAGATGTGTTTTTAGGATATGCTGATGGTCTGAGACAAGGGTTGACTTCACCCACATGAGTAGAATAAGCAGTCTCCTGTGTAGTTAGTATCCTGGGATGGCAGGGAAGGAATGTGCTTGGAAGTCTTCCTTGCTTCTTCGCAACGCAGCCCAGCTCATCATTCGTTGGCCATAGTATCTCTAGTCTACCGTTAGAGATTTATTCTTTTGAAGTTAAAGCTTGCCTTGTTTAGGCTTAATTTTCGTTTTTTCTTTTCTTTTTTTTTTTTTTGATGAGGCAGTTGGGGTTAAGTGACTTGCACAGAGTCACACAGCTAGTGAGTATTATGTGTCTGAGGGTGGATTTGAACTCAGGTCCTACTGACTCCAGGGTTGGTGCTCTATCCACTGCACCGCCTAGCTGCCCCAGGCTTCATTTTCTAAAAGGCAAAATACCCATAGAATAAGTCAACCCATTGTCACTCTCTCAAATATTTTTCCTCCTTATTAGCCAACTTATAATAAGGCTTTTAGAGAATAGGATCTGTATTGGGGAGGTAGACATATAAAGGACAGAACATTTTGGAGACCGGGTCCCTGCCAGAGAAGGCTGGCGTACGTAAAGTACCATGCTGAGTTGCTGTACAACCAGGGAAGAACTGGAATTGGAGTCAGGAAAGCCTGAATTCAAATCACTGCCCTGACATTCACAGCTTTGTGACCTTGGAAATGTCATTTTAGTTCTTAAGCGGGCTTTAGTTCGTCTGTAAAATGTGTATAATATGCTACGTACACTTAGCTTTCTTATCTGTAAAATGTAGATAATACACTTTGTACCTCATAGCATTGTTGGAGGGAGAGACAAAAGCATCTATTAAGCACCTGCTAGGTGCCAGGCACTGCGCTAAGCGCTTTACAGGTATTATCTCATTGGAGCCTCACAACAACCCTGGAAGGAAAGCGCTGTAATTATCCTCATTTTACAGTTGAGGAAGCTGAAGAAGACAGAGGGTAAGTGACTTGCTCAAGATCACACAGCTAATAAGCGTCTGAGATAAGATTTGAATTCAGGTCTTCTGACTCTAGGCCTAGTCCTTCTTTGTCAAATTTAAAGTGATATGTTAATGTGAGTTTTGTTACTTAGGGGGGCGCGGGACTCTAGGAATGGAAAAGAAAACACAGAACAGAGGAGATAGAAGGATGCCAAAGACAGATTTCTCCCACTTCATAATTTTGCTTAGGCTGACGCTGGTGATATCCTTAAGGAACCCTAGGCATCCTTCTAGACTCTGTCCAGCACGCAAACACTTTTCTTGGGTTGAACTAATAACAGACCTACGAAACATTTTTCTTTTCTCTTTTTGTAAATAATATTTTATTTTTTCCAATTACGTATAAAGATAGTTTTC
The DNA here is from genome assembly GCF_900497805.2 of Vombatus ursinus. Lineage (NCBI taxonomy): Eukaryota > Metazoa > Chordata > Mammalia > Diprotodontia > Vombatidae > Vombatus > Vombatus ursinus. The sequence goes on along the minus strand of NW_020954606.1, from coordinate 765,730 downwards.
AACATTAATTTTTTACATTTTCCTCCCTCCCCTCTCACCTTCCCAAGATGGCAAGCAGTCTGATATAGATTATACATGTGCGGTCATGTTAAACATATTTCCACATTAGTCAAAAAATTTTTTTTAATTTAAGGTGTCAACCCTGACACCAAGCAACTTGGACAGTTTTATTTGTATATACATATAACACACACACACACACACACACACACACACACACACACACACACACTCACACACTTTTAACCTAAATTGATTTGAATCTGAGCATTGTTGGATAAGAGTTTTGCCACCAGGAATATATTCTGTGTTTCTTCATCTGCAAAGTGTACAGTCTGTTCTGTAGGCAAAGCCACATACCTAGAATGGCAGCCAAAGAATACTGATATCCTAGATTTTACTCCATATATTCTCAAAGGGTCAACAACAGGGATGTGTGTATGTGTATATGTATGTGTGTGTGTATGCATACATATATATAATATATATATATACATACATACATATAAATATATATTTGTGTGACTTAGTTGCAGAAGTCAAATAGTTTATTGTATTTGAATAGGCAACCTTTGTACTCATTAACACAGGTTCATTTAAAGACACCTGGCAGCTTGTAGGTAGTCAGATAGTTAATCTATTTACAATTCACAAGAGCTGTCTAAGGCAGTGTTTCTGAATCTAGGCTATATTGAAGAACCAGTCAAGTATCTAAATTCTCTACCTTGGACTACTCTCCTGTGCTCTGCCTGTCAGCACAGAGGGTCTCTGTGGGTCAGATTAAAGGAATCAGGAGCCAGGAGAAGGAAGGTGCCAAATTTAAAAGAAGTAAACAAGATGCAGAAAGAAGCTATTTAAGTTGATAGCTATGAAGAAGTCAGGACTGGGGATGGCTAGGTGGTGCAATGGATGGAGCAGTGGCCCTGGAGTCAGGAGGACCTGAGTTCATACCCTGCCTCAGACACTTGACACTTACTAGCTGTGTGACCCTGGGTAAGTCATGTAATCCCAATTGCCTAGCCAAAACCCACCCCCCCCCCAAAAAAAACCAAAGAAATCAGGACCTTTAGATAATTGAAGTTTTACAGACCGGTAAAAATTTGTCCCACATTAGTGATTAGGAAGCCCAGGTTCTAAATCAAGCTCTACATTCTGTTACACTTGAAGAATTTATTTTCCATAGTCCCCAGTTCAGATATAGCCATTTGTAAATACCTTGGCTTATATATGATGCTAATAGCACTTATCTAGTTGATTTGATCCTTTGAACATTTTAAACTTAAGGCAACTTGAATTCTGATATCAGTCACAGGCTAAATAATTCGTACTCACGTTCTTCCCTTGAGTTAAAAGCAATTACCAAGAGACTTTTATCACAACGCCCAACTTTAACTTGGGAATTGTTGGCTCAGTAAGAAGCAGCTTAACTCTGAATTACTTCAGGGGGCTAAATCTGCTTTGTTCCTTAGGTTATTGAAAGCTAGTCTTGATGGAGACATCATCCGGTCGCAAAAGCTGCCCCTCATCGTTAAAACTGTTGGTCGAAGTTTTGCTGGGCATTTATTGGCGTGGGATTTTGTCAAAGAGAATTGGAATAGGCTTGTACAGAAGTAAGTCGTTCAAAGAAGTATTACCTTGAAATTACTGTGATTCTGTGGTCTATGAAAAAGGTACCCAGATGTTCACAACTTCCACAGGGGCTGAAATTTAGTTTTGTGGATGAACAAAGATGTTTTCAATAGCACCAATTTTGATCTGTGACATTTTATTAAAATACTGTATCTCTATGAAGTAATCATTGTTTTTGTTACAAGTATTAGTCTTAGACATTTCATTTCCAGGATTGCAGGTGTCATACCTATAGATGGCTTATTGGCTACTGTGGTGCTGCCATGCATGTTGGAAAGGCAGCTCCTTCGTGCTTGCTGTAGTAAATGAATGACTTAAGAATATTCCACCTTGCTCCATGGCATGATAGTGTGCTATGTGTTTTTGGAAGATGCAAGTAGATTCTTTGTGGAAGTATAGAATGTGTTAGTTCACTGGATTTACATTTTATCAGGATCCTTCTGTTTTAGTAAAGCTCAGATGTTGACCTCTTAGAGGTAGGAATTCCATTCCTGTCTTTGACATCCACAGCAGAATTAGAATATTTTCATAAACAATAATAATGTTTTAGTAGCACTTTTTTTCATTTATTTTTATTGTGGTTCTGTCTCCCCACCAGGTTCCATTTAGGATCCTATACCATTCAGCATATTGTTGCTGGCACAACTCATCTGTTTTCAACAAAGACACATTTGTCTGAGGTTAGTGATGTAAAATACCAGGAGATTGAGTAACTGTCTCCCACTGAGGTGAATCAATATGGTTGAGATGTTGTTTGCCCACACTGTCATTACAATCCTTCTTTGTTTTGTCTTCAGACATCTTGAAATTGAATTCCATGGAGAGTGGTTCTTCCAGTCACTTCGCATGTATTAAGTGCACCAGGCCCTATGACAAATATCAGGGATATAAAGACAAAATAAAACAATACCTCCCCTCAAGGAACTTCAAGTCCATTTGGGGCAGGAAAGAGGAATATATAAGCAAATACAAAATATATACCAAATAATTTTGGGGGGGAGGGTGCAGACATAATGTAATAATATAATTTATACTATAAATATTATATTAATATTATAAATATGATAAAGCCAAATTATATATCAAAGAGAAATGTAAAATACTTCATTAATACATGGCAAAAGTATGATAATTATATATCCTATATTGTTATAGAATATAAAGGGCACAGAGTTCGTAGTATTTGAGTTTTGAAGTCTCTTATTGCCTTCTCTACACTTCTCCAGAATTAATAATATTCTGAATTAAAACCACCTTGAGAACCAAATGTATTAGTATAAATAAACTTGCATATAAGAATACAGTTTTTTCAAAATTAATTTTGGCTGCAAAGAAGATAATTTCCCTTTTTTCTTTTTCAAAAAAATAAGTGAGGGAAAAAAGAATTTTTTCTAAAAAAATAAAAGATATTACTGTGTCCATTTAGAAATATTTGGGATTGTAGCATTTAGCCAGGACAGTGCCTCAGGTTTTCCAGTCCTCTACCCCTCCACCACTACTACCACTGTGTGTCCTTATTGCAAGAGGAATAATTCATATGTGTGATTTTACTTTCTTTTTTAAAACATGACTCCATGAACCTTCCAGGTACAGACGTTCTTTGAAGCCCAGTCAGAGGCAACCTCACAACTCCGTTGCGTCCAGGAGGCCATTCAGATCATCCAGCTGAATATCCAGTGGATGGAGAAGAACTTAAAAAATCTGTCTTTCTGGCTGTAGAGTACATGACATCATCTCTTTGTGTTCACCATTCAGAAAGCTTGTTGATCTGTTGATCTGTTGTTGCTTTTGCAAAAGCCAGGGTGAAACCAGGCATCACTGCAATGCTGTTTGCACTATTAGGTATTCCAGTGAGCTCAGGGCACAACCTTTTGATATTTTGTCTGTGTTTTCTAGAGTGCCTGTGGGCAGGATGTAGGCTCTTTATTACGGAACTGGGTTTACCTGTGTTCACCAAACATCTACAAGAACTTTTAAATTAAAAACATACAGATGGAAAGGGATGGGGAGGTGAGACTCCATTTTGAAACTGGTTTGGAATCTCGGTATTGGAAAAGTATTGACACAGTCAAACAAGAGAGGAGCTACTATGTAAGCTTTCTTCTTTGCAAAATTCTCATGTATCAGTGTCCCTTATGCCAGCCCCTGGTTGCTTCATGGTTTATAGACACTGTTCAGAACGTGAGGCCTAGTAAAACCTGAGAAAGTCTCATAGTAAAGCCAGATAATGAAACATACAGCTGTAATGAATTAAAGCTAAGTGTTAATATTGGTTTTGGCTTCAAATTATGAGTATCCAAATGGTTTTATTTTTTATTTTATTTTAAATAGGATATAGAGCTGTTGTATGTATTTTTGTCTGCTGAGTAGCCAGGTGCTACAGATATTAAAAATATCTATTATATATGAAAGCCAAATATCAGGAAAGAGTCTAAATTGTTGGGTCTATTTTGATTTTGTATATGTGTGTGTTTATCTTCATATATTTGGACATATGTGTGTATATTTACTTTTGGGCACTCCGTAAAACATTGCCATAGGAAATCACTCCAGGTTGGATCAGATGTTAATTGTAGTTAACTTTTTCCTTAACTACTGATTTTTCCATGCAGTTTCCTCCCCTCTCCAAAAAAAAAAAACCAAACCCCTAAACCAAAATCACTGCCATATACTCCAATAGCCCAGCGCACTCCCTAACCTTTGAATTTAGGGACATATCATTAAATGGTGTGTCTTACGTTCTGGTAGCACTAGTATCTTTTAAGTCTGACTCTCCATTGCCTTAGTTGGAATACACATTAAAGAAATTTTCTCACTAGATTGTCGTCACTTATATTTTTTTATACTTTTATTTGACTTGATGAAGAAGTATATTGGGTTATAGTTTTAATTCAGGACATTTTAGAAACCAAAATATCTCATGTGATATTTTACCTTTTACCTGGAAGGAAGATAGTGTGAAAAGGAAGTAAAATGAAACTCATTATAAAAATGTTTGGCTTTGATTTTTTCCTGGTTTTAAGAACAGTACATAATTCAAAACCTTTTTTTCTGTTATTTTGATTAAAGTAACAATTAGTTTTAAGGAAACAGTAAAGAACACCCCCCCCCAACCCTAAAGCAGGTGTGAACTATGGCATTCTGACTTTCTCTTTGAGGCTAAGTAGGGGATGCTGTATCTGAATAATTTGAACTATGCAGACACAGTCCAAGATTATTGTTTCACTCCTTCTTAGGAGAAAAACTCCCTTCTCCAAATTCTTGTTTCTTTCACAATTTGCTTTAAAACAATTTCTGTTTTTAAAAATAGACCCCTTTGTGTGCACTTTAAAAATGTGCATAGTTGAGCGATAGGAAGGGGTACATTTTTCGTTCAATAGGATCGAATTATTAGTGGAATATCTATTCTTTTAAGTTATATGTGAGATCGTGTATGAAATTATATTTTATTTTGTGTAAGATATTTTTATATTGAATTTAAAAGTAACATAAATTACAAAATGACCTTTTTTTGAAAAAAAGGAAATGATAGTCTCTTCTTATTTGTCCAGTGCAATTTCTTTCCCACTACTTATCTCCATTAATTTCAGAATAGAAAACATAATACCCTGACAATCATGGTAAGATACCAGGGTGCCATGTTGAGACTATTGGGAATTTTACCTACGTCTATGCTTAGAAAAACAAGGGACAGATTAATCAATGTGGGAGACTCTCTATTTGGAAGTCGGGGGGAAAAAACAGTTAAACTTTGGAGGATTTTTTTTAACCATGTTGTATTAATGAAGTATTTTACATTTTTCTTTGATACTTCTCAGATTTAGAAATACAGGTTCCTTAGCCATACCTGCCCTTTGTTATACTGTTTTACAATATATGTAGTACATTTTCAGGCTCTAAGGAATTTTTTCTTTTGAAATTTACTTGTTCTTTTTAACTTTGGCACTGTAAGTGGAACCAAATACTCCGTGCTGAGCATTATGGAAGAAAAGATTTCTCTTGATCCATTGCTGACCTGTTCTTCAGAGGATGTTTATTTCCATGCCTCGGTTTTGTGCCCATTGAGCTAAGTAGTTGATAAAGGGTTAGGCTTATTCTGAACCCATGCACATGACAACTGTTTTTGAAATTAAAGCTTGAAAGATTAAAGTATAGTGGAAACGGTTTTGTACAAAATAATTTTTTTTTATCTTTTCAGCCTTTAAACTTTGTTATCTCACCTAAGACATTGGGATAGTGAGGCCCACAGATGGAGACATAGAAGCCAAAGCATGCTTTTACATAAACATACAGATTGATGGCTGAAAATTAAATGACTCTTGAGCAAAGTAGAGTGTATGCCTTGTCCAAATAGAGTTTGGGCACATAACATGTAGAGTAGAGGATGGTGGACGAAAATCCATTCATTTTGAAGCAGTGGACCATAAGGCTGGTCAAAGCAAAAATATGTTGCCCAAAATGTGTTATTTTCAACATACAAATGATTGGATGTTTTCATCTGCAAAACATTTTGAAACTTCTATCATGAGCTAGTGCCTTTTTCCATCTTATTAAGCTTATTTATAAGCCACTTTTAAAAGCTACTGTGGTATTTGGTCATTGTTGGAGAGTTTCATATATTCCAAGAATCTATGATAATTCTATCCCATCACAGATTCCAATCTACACTCATTTTCTTCCCAAATGGTAGTTTATTAATATCTATTTTTGTAAATATGGAGAATAAAATGAAAATAGCCTATACAATCTTGTTTTCAAAAATTGACTGGATTTAGAATTAGATTGATAAATAGAACTCAAAATTTGGAAGTATTGAAAGTAATATAAAGGGATATCAAAACAGTAGATATTGTGAGTTGAGTTAGTCAACAAGCATTTATTTATTAAACATTTATGGTGCCGATAGCCTACTGAGAATAGGGCCACTGAGTAAGATTTTTGAAAGCACCAAGCCTAGAATTATGCCATGAAGAACTGTAGCCTACAGCCAAACCATTGTACACTCAGAGCACTTAACTATATTATAATTTTTCATGTGAGTATTGCAGGATTTTAGAAGATAAATAATTTTTAAGGATGTAGCTGTTTGAGCTAGGTTTTTAGAGTTGCCCTGAGAATTAAAATCAGGTGCACTGTGTATCCCTCCTTCCCCCTAGCACCAGATGCTTTTATTTCCTCCTGGGGTGTATTTGGTATGGTGAGTGTATTTCTTTTTTTTCCAAATGTACATAGACATACATGTTACACATGCATCCATAATTTGGTTTTGCTTTTTTTTTCAGGTACTAGTTAATCTTTAGCAGTCAATATATATGGCTGTATTTATCTAATGACTACAAATGTACTTGGCAGCTCCCAGTACACCTGTTTTATAAGCAGCCTTGGAATCTCACTGGTTTGCTTTGCTTTAAGCTGGATCTCTGGATCTTTGCCACTTGGCTTAAGGTTGCACCAATGTGGTGTCCTTGTTAATGGTAGCAGATGTGGAACAAATGAGATGAGTGACTGTTTAGAAAGAAGGAAGGGAGCTTTTGTTACAGATCAGTTATGGAAACAAATCATATCCATCATTGCTTGGGAGGAATAAAAATATATTGAAAATCTCAGCAAAGCAAATTTTTAGAAGTGTGTGTATTTGGGTGGGCAGCAAAAGAAAATTCAGAGGAGAGTAATCTTCCAGTAATATAAAAATAAAGCTGTGTATGGTCCTATAAAATAATATCATTGGCTGTTATAAGGTCTCAATTAAAGGATTATAAAAATACAGCCCTCCTGAGAATTGTTATGTAGGAGATCTGGTCTATAGAAGGTCATTTTAGTTGCTTCATTAACATGTGAGTATGTACTTGGTAAGTAGTGTCAGTCAACAATATTTACTAAGCACCTACTATGTGCCAGGCATTGTGCTTAGCTCTAGGGTTATCATAAAAAAGGTGAAAGACGTCCTTCCTTTCCAGGAGTTCACAGTCTGATGGGGATTACAGCATGTCTTGTGGACAAATGAGCTCTGTGCAGGATAAATTGGAGATAATCAAGAGAGGGAATCAGGAAAGGCTTCTTCTAGAGGGTGGAGTTTTAGCTGGGATTTCAGGAAAGGCAGGAGAACAGTGGGATTGAGGAAGAGAATTCCAGTCATGAGGGACAGCCAGTGAAAATGCATAGAGGCAGGGGATAGACAGTATGGTGTGAGGACTTCGGTGTTACCGGATTTCAGAGTATTGGGCCTGAGGGAATGGAGTAAGATGTGAGAAGACATGAAATGTGTAAGGGTTGCAAATTACGAAGGGTTTTGAATGCCAAACGGAGTATTTTATGTTTTGTCTTGGAGGTGATAGGGAACCACTGGAGTTTATTCAGTGGGAGGAGGTGGGGGTGGGGGTTAACACGGTCAGACCTTTAGTGTCCGGCTCTGAGGTGATAAGGGCCTACTTGAGGGTATGGCATATTGGGTGATGTTTTCGAATCTTGTGTTCCTACATTGCGGTCAAATATATAGATTAGTATAAGGTTCTCAAAACTGTACCACATCAAATGTGATATTAATAGGTTTTTCTCCCTTGTGTCTATGTGCTAGGGATTTCACCCATGCCCCAAAACCTGATTTGTGACCCCATCTTTGTCAACCTGTTTTTGATTAGATAGAACATTCCTTTTTCTGATTTAGTTTTTACTGTTGCCTGTCTTAGAGGATGTTATCTTTTATTGCACTCTGAAATGTAAAATAAGGCTGCCTCATTAACTGTACATTTTTGTGTGCTTTTCATGTATCCACCAGACTTGTATGTTAGCTTTCAGTATTGTGGTATCATATTTCACAGTTGCTTCATCTGCCACATGGTAAATGTTACTGTTCCACATTTGGCTATATCAAAGGAAATGAATGTGTAAACATTTTAATAGCATCTTAACATAATTTGTTTTTACTGCTATTTATTAAGATGCTACTCAGTCCTAAAGGTTTGTATTACTTTATTTTTTTTTCCCCAAAGGCATTGACTTCAGGAATGCAATATGATTTCGGGAAAAGTTGCAAACAAATGTTATTTACTATATTAAACTCTCAGGTTATATTGTTGAAAAATTAGTTTATATTTTGCTGTTACTTAAACCTGCTGCTGTAGTAGAAATATAGAAGTTTATATGTCACCATGAATAAGGGAGAAAGGGCACCTTTTTTGAGTTAGTCATGGTGGTGATTTAGTAAATTCTATATGGTTCTCAATCTAAAATATTTACTTTAAAAAGAATCAATTTTGGCCTGATTGAATAAAATGCTCCAGAAGTTGCACTGAAAGAAACAAACCATCAGTAAAATATATATGTTCATCTGTATATATGAAAATATATAGAATGATAATACAAATGGAGCATTTGCATCAACCTACTAAACTCACATTGAGAGAAAACTAAATCCTATAACTAAGTCTTAGTCCAACTAAGTCTTGATAAAGCCAAGTACTATAGCTATAAAGAAAAGTAGCTTTCAAGTACTTTGGGGATAAATAACTTAGAAACTTGTAAAACAATTACACTTTTGTATTTTAATGCCTTTAGGAGTATACAATACGAATCTTGTGTCTGCTTTGGCCAGTGAAATTCTAAGCTTGTATCATAACTTGCTTTTAGGTGGGAGATTTTTGAAAATAGGATGTATATATGATATTGTATATGCAAATGTGTTTAGTTTCACTTGTAAAGGGGGGAAAAGGCTTATTTTCTTTACACTTCGATAAATTGTTTTGCATATAACCAGCACTGACTGAAAAGCATGTGTAACTGCATACACTGTTGCTTTTTTGTGAAATGAAAATAAATATTTAAATACAAGGATTGTCTGGACCATTTGTTTGGGTGAGAAATTCTACATTTGTTAAAAAGCCTCTATCTGTTTACAACTAGATTTAAACTTTTTCTAGTACAGGAACCATCACTGCTCATTCCTTTTCTAAGTATTCTCTCCTGAAGTACACTGAACATAATCCAGTACCAGGTACACAGAGGATGTTCAACGAATATTGACTCATTTAAAAAAAAAAAATCATTTGAGGACAATAAGTGCTTTCTGCTGTGTGACCGTAGGAAAGGTCTTTGAGGCACAGTCATAGAGTCTTAGAGCTGACAGAGGTCTTAGAGATTATCTAGTTCAACCCTTCCCCTCATCTGTAAAATAAGTTGCCATGACATCACTGCTAAGCCAGAGTTGGACTCATGTCTTCTTGGGAAATTGGAATCACCCCGTCTTCATTGCAATTCTCCAAGAAGGTATGAGTCCAACTCTGATGTAGCAGTGTTGTTTAGATCGAAAAGATTGCTTTCTTAGGCTGGCTGGCAACAAGCATGTATCAAGCACTTAGTATGTACCAAGCATTGTATTAATCACTAGGGATACAAATGCAAGTTTAAAAAAAAAGCCCCTGCCCTCAAGGAGTTTACCTTCTGGAGGGGAATGGCAACTCATAAAAGGGAGTTGAAGGGAGTGTGTGGGGAGGGCATGGTGTCAGTCAGAAAAGTCAGAAGGATAGCTGGGAGGAGAAGGATGAAGCCTGGCTGCCTGGGCCCATCCCCAGAATGCCCAGGAAGAACACGCTAATGGGAGTAGCCCAAGAATGTTGCAAGGTGAAAAGGCCCCAGGCACTAAGGGAGGTCCCAGGGTAAAAAGCATCTGAGGCTAGGTGGGAGAATCGGGATCACAGGCTGGAGGGGAATGAAGTCAGTCAATAAGCCTTTATTAATTACCTCGTGTGGTCTAGGCACCGTGCTGAACACTGGGAACACAAGGGCAAAGGAGTCCCTACCTTAGGGAGCACAGTCTAATAGGGCGGACCGCATGCCAGCAACTGTGTAAACAATCTATATACAGGATGCTATATACAGGATAAATAGGAGATAATCGACAGGGATACAGTTCAATTTCCTCAAATATAAAGTGGAGGTAAAATCACATCTACTGAGTTGTAAGGATCAAATGAGGTAATAGTTTAAAAAGTGCTTAGCACAGTGCCTGGCACTGTGGTGTTATATGAATGCTTACTCCCTTCCCTTCCCCCATAGTAGGTACTATATAAATGCTTATTACCTTCCCTTACCCCTAGAATTAAGAGGCTTTGGGGGAAGACATTTTGTAGAAGGTGAGGTTTTAGCTGGACCTTTAAGGAAGCCCGGAGGCAGAGATGAGGAGGGAGATCCTTCCAGGCATGGAGACAGCCAGTGAAAATGGCTAATGCCTAGGGATGCAGTATCTTGTTCAAGGAGTAATAAGAGGCCGGTGTCACTGGTTGGAAGAGTTCAGTAGAAGTTGGGGGAGGGGGGTGGGTTATGGGTAAAGTGGCTGGAAAAGTGATGGGATAGGTTATAAAGGAGTGAAACGTGGCTGCCAAGGACCTGAATCCAAAATGGAGATCCTGGAAAGAACTCACCGCTAGGAAATGGCACCGAGGCCTGGGGGTGGGGAAGGAGCATCATGGAAGGCCCCAGGCACTAGGGGAAGTCCTAGGGTGAGAAGGCAGCTAAGTCCAGAGAGTTGGGAAGCACATTAGAAGAAGACTGGTATATCAAGGAGTGGTTAATGCCATCAACTTCTGCTTCACAACCAAAGTCCCAGTTTTACAACCCTACTTCCTCTCACTAAACCATGGCAGTGCTACAACTAGACAATGTCCATATCTTTTCCCCAGAGGCAAGACCTGAAGTGGGATGGAGAGTTTCTCAGACTGATGTGAAATCTGGGGCCAGAATTCCAAGGTCTTGGAGTGGACAAGCTGTATATACCCTTTTGCATAGTTTTGGCTGTATATTCTGATAAGCAATCAATCAATACACATTAAGCACCTACTAGGTGCTGGGCATTATGCTAAGTGTGAGGGATAAAAAGGCAAAAGATGGCCCCTGCCCTCGAGGAGCATTCAGCAGTAAAGGACCCTCCCTATCCTTTTGTGGCACTAGGATTCAAATCAAGTCAAAAATCAAATATGACTTCTAATTGGAGTGTCAGTAGCGGGCCTAAGAGGTGTTTTGTTACTCAGATATTTTTGTTCAAATTTGATCTCTGCTATGCATGTATCCTGGAAACAACTGTAATAACCTTAGCTCTTTAAAGTTTTCAAGGTCTTTTGACAAACATGTAATTTGGTTATTATAACAACCTTATGGATTATGCTGGGCAAGAAGGAGCATCTCTCTTTTAGGATGAGGCACCTGGCCTTCAGAAGGTGAAGTGATTTACCCAGGAACAGAAGGTCATCAGCAGAACCAAGACTAAATCCCAGCTGCTTTGATTCCCAGCCCACTGTTTTTTCTATTGTCCCCCACTGACTATAGGCCACAATGACTCTCATTTTCATAATCATTTAATTCATTGGTTACTTATAATTTTCACTTTATGTTCCTGTTTCAGATGTCCTCTAATTTGTTACCACCAGGTGGCACTGCTGTCTCGGTTCCTGACCCTCTAATTGAAGAAGGCTGAGGCCTGAGTCCCACACTCACACGCAGCAGCCATTCTTTCTCCCAACACCAGAGTGAGTTGTAGGGAGATGCCAATGTCTCTGGTTCTCTTGAAGCTTTTTTTTCCTCTTCTCTAAAACCTTTTCATCCCTCCTTAAGTCTCCCATGGCTCCCCAGGTCCCCCACCTTCTCAGCTGAGAAAAACTTGAGGCTACTTGCCAAGACCTCCCTCCCTCTTCTACCTCCCTCTCATCTCACAACATCCAGATGCCTTCTACCATTTTCTGCTCCTTCACTACAGGTCTCTCATGGAGAAGTGATTCTCCTTGCCAAAGCTAACCCCTCTACATGCACAAGTAATCCCACTCTATCCCATCCTCCCCAATGCTTTCCTTACTGTTCTAAGATCATCTCTCAGCTCCATGCTTTTCTACTGGATGGCCCCCATGCTTGGAAAGTTTTCCCTCCTCAACTCTAATTCCTGGATTGCCTGGCTTCAAGTCCCAGCTTAAATCCCACCTTCTACAGTAAGCCTTTCTCAATCCCTCTTAATTCTAGTGCCTTCTTTCTGCTGATTGTTTCCAGATTTATCCTGTATATATGGCTGGCTTGCACATGGTCATTTGCATGTTGCCTTCTCTTTAGATTGTGACCTCCTCAAGGACAGGAACTGTTTGCTAGTTTGTTTGTTTTTTTCTTTCTTTGTAGCCCCAACTCTTAGCATGGTGCCTCTTACATAGTAGGTGCTTAGTAAATGTTTATTGATTGAGTGGCTGACTATCTCTAAACAACTGGGTGAGTGATAGTGTCAGTCTTACAAAGCTAGGGGTGTGGTCAGTGTGAATTTATCTAATTAGACTCAGCTCAGCCTCCATCTATCAGAAATATACCCTTCTTTCTTTCATACAGTTTGTTAGTTGCACTTAGTGAAACAAATTATGAGTAAAATATATAATGTATATGGACATATGTACCTATGAGAATACAACAAATGGAGCATTTGCATCAATCTGATAATAATAATGGCAAACATTTATATAGCACCTGCTGTGTGCCAGGCAATGTGCTAAGTACTTTATAAATGTTATCTCATTTAATCCTCAGAACAATCCTAGGAGGAAGGCGCTATTATTATCCCCATTTTACAGATAAGAAAAATTGAGGCAAAAAGAGGTTAAGTGGTTTGCCCAAGGTCACACACCTAGGAAACATCCGAGACTAGATTTGAACTCAGGTCTACCTGATTCCTGGCCCAGTTCTCTAGCCATTGTGCCACCTAAGTACCCCCTAAAAAAAATCACACTTTAAAGCAATCACATAAGCATGGTTTAACTGTATGTAGCTTTTTAAAAAAAAAATCATACCTAATTGAAGCAAAAGAAAAAAATTGAATACAAATAAACAAATATTTCATAGTCCTGCACACTTGCAGCTTGTCCTAGGATCTGGGCAAGCATGGTCCAAAGCCAGGGGTTGCATGAGCACAGATTTAGTCTCATACCTTCACATCAGCCACTTTCACTAGCATCTAACAGCATCCCTATTGTTCTATTCATGGACTTCCAGAAGATCACTGTACTGTTTTTGCTTGAGGGAACTTGGGACCTGGAGCATTGTTTCTGCCTCTAGTCACTTTTCACCTGATCACCACTCTTGTCATTAGCTGGGACTCCATTCTTGACCTCTAACTGCTTCCTAAGAGGACTGACTGCCTTATTGTCTAGGCTTTAAGAGCACCCAGGTCTCTCTATGGATTGTTTCTCACTTCAGGTCAGGCCTAGGTACGGGGAAAGACTCCCTCCATACCCCTCATTATTCCGTCTTGTCCTTAAGCCATCTCTTCCAAACGTTTGCATGCTGGCTGTATATTAGGTCCCTTCTGGCCTGGGCTAATATCCCCTACTCTGGCTCCTTCTATACATGAATTTTGTGGTTATGTAGACCTTCAGTATGCTTTCTTTTCTATACAGGGTTAACGGGAGAGAGGGGTTTGGTGGAGCCAAATGAGGAGGATGTTACCTATTGTCTTTTAAAATAATGTCCCTGTTTTGTATGTGTACGGATCAATGTCTTCATAAGATAAACCACACAGACTGAAGTCAAGTCAACGAGCATTTATGAAGCATCTACTGTTTCTCAAACACTGTGCTAAGTGCTGGTGATGCAAATACAGGCAAAAACAGACCCTGTCCTCAAGGAACTCACGATCTAATATGGGAGACAACATGCAAACAACTATGCTCAAACAACATGTAAACTGGATAAACTGAAGGTAATCTCATAGAGATAACACTAACATTAAGGGGAATCAGGAAAAGCTTTTTAAAGAAGGTGGGACTTTATTTAAGACCTAAAGCATAAGTTCCCGAAGTGGGCAATACGCCCCATTGCCCCCCCCCCGTAATGTTGGGGGGGGGTCAGTAGTAACCTCTGGTGCAATTGCGGGGCGTTGAATAAAAATAAGGGGGCAGTGGAAGCATAAAGAAAGGAGAAAAGATAAGAAAATTTTGAAAAACCGTACATGTTTCATCTGTTGTGTAACAGAGTTAAAGTCATAGTGATTACATTATTTTCCAAAAAAAACACACAAAATGCAAGTTATAACTGATCAATGGTCAAGTCTGCTGACAGGTCCTAATGAGCAAGTGTTGGCAGGTGAACACGTCCCACATTGTCAGGAAGTCCAGCATGCATCGGCAAGAATATGTGCATGTAATGACTTATTTACAATATGATAATATATGGTTACATGACACAATATAGCATCATCAAAATTTCAATGCAGGAAAAAACCCCACAAATTTACAATAATTTATTAAATTTAAAGTGCATCATTAAAAATTTTCTATTTTTTGAAATGATGCAAATTTCAAAAAAATGAAAACATTAAAGGGCTAAAGAAAGTAGATTTCCATGCGGGCACTGAGTAATTTTTTTAAAAGGGGGTGGTAGGCCAAATAAGTTTGGGAACATCTGCCTGAAGGAGGCTACGGAAGCTAGGAAGGAGAGACAAGGAAGGAGAGAATTCCAGGCATGGGAGTAGCAAGTACATGCAGTAAAGAAATAGAGTGTCTAGTTCAAGGAAGGCAAGAAGGCCCCCATCACTGGGTCATAGAGGACAAGGAGAGGATTAAGGTGTAAGAAGACTGGAAAAATAGAAAGGTGCTAGGTTATGAAAGGCTAAAAAAGCCAAACAGGGTTTTTATTTTCTCCTAGAGGTAATAGAGAACTATTGGAATTTATTCAGCGATGGGAAAGAAGGTAAGGGGTGTGTGAAGTGGTCAGACCTGCACTTTAGGAAGATCACTTTGATAGTTAAGTGACAGATAGACTGGAGTAGAGAGAGACTTAAGGTGGAAAGACTAACCAGGAGACTAATGCAATTGTCAGTCAATAAACATTTATTAAGCACCACCATGTGTCAGGCACAGTACTAAGAGCTGAGAAGACAAAGGCAAAAGACAGCCTCTGCTCTCTACAACTCACAGTCTAATAGGGAAGACAACATGCAGACAACTATGAACAAAAAGTAATATGCAGGATAAATTGGAGATAACCAACAGAGGGAAGGCACTAGAATTAAGGGAGGTCAGGAAGGGCTTCCTATAGAAGGTAGGATTTTAGTTAGGGTTTGAAGGAAACCAGAGAAGTCAGAGGATGGAGTTGAGGAGGGAGAGCATTCCAAGTATGGGCAACAACTAGTGAAAATGCACAGAGTTGGGAGATGGATTGTCTCGTTTGAGGAAGAGCAAGGAGGATCGCATGGGGTGGGGATGGGGACATAAAATAGAAGAAGACTGGAAGTGGTGGTGGGAAGTTTATGAGGGACTTTGTCAAATAGAGGATTTTATATTTTATAGTTCTAGGCTTGAGATGTTGAGGGCCTCCACCAGGGTGGTATCAGAGGAGAGAAGGGCCTGAATGTGAAAAATTTGAAGGTACTATTGAAGACATGACAATAGATTGGATATAGAGGATGGGAGAGTAAAGAGTGAAGGACGGCACCTAGATTGTGAACTTGGGTAACTGAAAGGATTGTAATGTCCTCTAGGTAATTGGGAAGTTAGCAGGAGGAGTGGATTTTGAGGAAAAGATGAGGAGTTCTGTTTTGGAAACATTGAGTTTAAAATGCCCAATAAACAGAGGAGGATTCAAGACTGGAGGTCAAGAGAGAAATCTGAAAACCATCTGCATAGAGGTGATCGTTGAATCCATTGGAACTGATAAGATCATCAAGCAAAATAGCAAAGAGTGAGAAGAGAAGCAGACCCAGGAGATCCTGGAGGAGTAGCCAGAGCTGGACGAAGATCCACCCCAGATGAAGATCCAACAAAGGAGACCACGGAGGAGCCGTCAGACGGGTAGGAGGAGAGAGCAGCGTAGCAAAAACTTGGAGAGAAGAGGGTGATCAACAGTGCCAAAGGCTGCGGAGAAATCAAGAAGAATTAATATTGACAAATCATTACATTTGTTGCTTTAGTAGTGCTTTGAAGTTCCATAATTTTGTTCTTTAAATTTTAGATCATAACTCCCATGGGGTATTTGTGGGGGGGAGGGAGTGGGGAGGGGAAGATATTTGCAGCAAGGTCTCATTTCTGAGATATAGGGAATTGATTCAAATTTCTAAGAATAAGAGCCATTCCTCAATTGATAAAAGGATATAATCAGTTTTTAGAGGAAGAAATCCAAGCTATCAATAGCCATATGAAAAAATGCTCCAAATCGTAAATAGAGAAATTTGAGTTAAAACAACTCTGATATTCCATGTCACGCCCATCAGATTGGCAAAGCTGACAAAAAGGGAAAATGACACATGCCAGAGGGGCTGTGGAAAAACAGATATATTAATGTGCTCTAGGTAGATCCATGAACTATCTTGATTCTGAATTGACATTGGAAAACAATTTGGAATTATGCCCCAAAAGTTACTAAAATGTGCCTAGCCTTTGGCCTAACAATACCACTACTAGGTCTATACCCCAAAAAGACTAAAGAAAGAGAAAAGGGACTCACGTGAATGAAGATATTTATAACAGAATGCTTTTGTGGTAGTAAAAATTTGAAAACTGAAGAGGTGTCCATCATTAATTGGGGAATGGCTAAACACATTATGATATATGAATGTGATGGAATACTATAATACTGTAAGAAATTATGAAGGAGATGGTTTCGGAGAAACCTGAGAAGACTTGCCTGAACTTATACAGAGTGAAGTGAGCAGAATGAGAACAATTTATACAATAACACAATATTGTAAAAGACAACTTTGAAAGACTTAAGAACTCTGATCAAGGCAATGACCAGTCATGATTCCAGAAGATTTATGATAAAATATGCTGCCCACCTCCTGATAGAGAGGTGATGAACTCAGAGTACAGATTTAGACATATTTTTCTGGACATTGTCAATGCAGAATTTGTTTTATTTGACAAAACATGTTTGTTAAAAGGGTTTTGTTTATCTTTCTTTTTCAGTGGAGAGGGAGGAAGAAGTTTTAAAGGAAAGAAGATGAATTTTTGTTAATTAAAAAAAATTAATTTTTAAAAATACAGCTCAAGTGCCACCTCCTATACCAGGCCTTTCTTGATCCCCTTAGTCATTAGTAATCTCTACCTCTTGAATTTACTTTGGATTATTGTTTTGTATTTATTTTTTTCATTTATATGCTATGTGCTCCTAGTAGTATGTAAGCTTCTTGACAAGGACTGCTTTCTTTTTTGTCTTTGTATTCTCAGTGCCCAGAATAACCTCTCACACAATAGGTACTAACAAATATTTGTTAAATTCATCTGAATTGATGTGATAGTGAATTGTAGAGTGCAGAATCCAAAATAGAAGGTAATGGAAGATTTACTTATTTGGTTTATGGGTACATTACACACATATGTAATGGAGGTCAGGAAAGAAATCTGGGAACAGACTCACTTTCCTTGATACATTTAAAAAAAATTTTTTTTTAACCAGTATTTCTGGGTTTTTGGGGGGGGGGGTTGCGGGTTTTTTTTTTTTTTTGGTGAGGCAGTTGGGGTTAAGTGACTTGCCCAGGGTCACACAGCTAGTAAGTGTCACGTGTCTGAGGTTGGATTTGAACTCAGGTCCTCCTGACTCCAAGACTGGAGTTCTATGTACTGTGCCACTTAGCTGCCCCTCCTTGTTACATTTTGCTTAGGTTAATATTAAAATTAACTTGTATTTCATGAGCTTACACTGATTTCTGGTGGTTGGAGGGAGTGATGAAGTAGATGAATGAGGAAAGCAGAACTGTAACTGAAAGACAGTTTCCCTTTAATACACAGGTAGACTAAAAGGTATTGATTGTTCTAGTGAGTGGGAGCTGCTTCTTCTAGGAGAACAGTGCCTGGGTTTTACAAGCACAGATTAGATGGTGGAAGCTGCAGCATATGGGATTGGTTCTTGGAGAGTAGGAGTTGAGGGGATGTAGTAGGAGGCTTTCAGCTACAAGCCTCCTAGGCTACAGCCTGCTTCAATCACAGCACAACAGCCTTTGGAGGTTTTCTCACGGTGGCCTGAGGCAGCTTTGGTCTGATATTCATTTGTGAATTCCCCAGCCAGAATTCTTCCTCTTCACATTTGTTCCTGCTGTGGAATGTGAGAAGTCGAGGTCTGATACCAGATGTTGCACAATTGACCCGCTGGGGCTGAAAGCCTGGGTCACTAGTCAGAAACTAGAAAAGCATTGGGTCTGCCTTAACTCACCACACCAGGACTGTCATTAGTGGAAAGGGACAAGGAGTAAATTACTTGCTCCAGATTTCGTCTACTTTTGGGTGTGTGGTTAGATGTATCAGGCTCACATTGACTAGCGTTATAACAGTGATTTAATACCTAAATATTCCAGTGTGGTCTGGCACTTATAAGGAGCCTGCTTCAAGTTAGACTTTAAAAAGAGGAGAGGTACTGAATGAGAACCTAAGTAAAAAGATAGAAATTCAGGAGCAGAACAAGGATTGTTTGATTCAAATGACTGAAAAACTAACTGAATGAAATGTGCCAAGGACTGCAGGGCCCCTAGTAGTATCAACTAAATGGTTTAGACATTGGGCAGAAAATGAATGTCTAGCCAGAAGTAATACTTGGATGGGATTCCCAAAGATTGTCACCCTGTACCACTCCCTTGGCATTGCAGTTTGCCTGGGTTCAGTTCTTGAAAAGCCTATCTTGAATGAAGAGGATTTCTCTTTTCTTTTTCACCTTCATTCTCACCTATCATCCAAAGGATAATGTTCATTTTGTTTTATTGAATGTTTAGACTTAAGAAAGTGATGGAGAGGGGGCAGCTAGGTAGCGTAATGGAGTCAGACCTTGGAGTCAGGAGTCAAGAGGACCTGAGTTCAAATCTGGCCTTAGACACTTGACACTTACATTTACTAGCTGTGTGACCTTGGGCAAGTCACTTAACCCCGATTGCCTCATCAAAAAGAAAAAAAAAGTGATGGAGAAAATTTAACAATGAAGATTAAACTTAAAAGTACATTATGTGTACATTTATTTTTGCAGAGAGCAGATTGTTAAACATTTACCAGCACATCCTTGCTTAGAGTGATATGAGAGGTATCCAGATATTTGAAGGGTGAATCTAGTTAATCAAGAAATTTGTCTTTTGGAAGAAAGATTAGATTTGACTTCAAAGGATAAACTAACATGTGAAAGTTGCAGAAATGCAGATTTTCACTCTATTTAAGGGAAAACAATTAGAAATATTAAAAAAAATAGAATTGGCTTTCTCAAGGGAGTAATAGATTCCTTTTCACTGGAGTATGAAAGACTAATCGTCAAAACTATTGCAGAGAAGATTCCTGCTCAGGAAGGGGCAGGACCAGATGACCTCTGACACCCCTTTCAGCTTTTAGAGTCTACGACTCCAAACCTAGTACTCTTTTCATTAGCCCATTCTGCATCTCTATTGAGATTAGAGAGATGCTAAAATTGGGGTAAAGATTCAGAGAATCAGAGATTGGATGAGATTTTTAGGAACACCTAATGCAGAGGTACCAAACCCCAACCCAATTGACACACAATACTACCATGTGCAACCTGAACCAGATTAAGATGAAATTGGGAAATATTTAACAAAATAAATATACAATAAACCATAGGTAATGTTAATATGTAGTTTTCTTAGTCGATACATGGCCTCCAGAGAATCTTACATGTGGCTTGGTGTCCCTGTTTCTTTTTGAGTCTGATGCCACTGGTGTGATCCTGTCCTCTGGTTTTGTAGAATAGATATAGCCCAAGCTGTGAGAGACTGACTTGCTCCAAATCGCATAGCTCACTGCTGTCTGAGCTAGCCCTACACCCAAACTGTTCAGACTCCCAGTCTAGCACCCTTTTCATCCCACTATGCTGCCTTAACATCATTTTATTGTTTATTGTTTTGTTTTGTTTTTAGTCAATCAACTAAAAAGTCTTTAGTAGGTGCCAGCTGCTGTGCCAGGGATACAAGAAGAAAAAGTGAGAATATCCCTGCTTGCAATTAGCTTCCATTATAAAATCTGCCCTTCTGGTATCACATACCTGGAGAATCTGACTTGTTCAGCAGACTTTTCTCCAAATAACTTTTGCTAAATACCAAATTTAGAATATCAAATATCAACAAAGGATGATAATTTGGAATCAGAGATGATATTCAAAAGGTTGTGATAGTGTCTAAATGAATCCCATCCCCGTTAAAACAAGCTTATAGTAAATGGAAGCATAATTTGAATGTGTTAATGAACTAAAGGTGACTATTTGAAGGATGAAACACTCATTTGGATCTGCAAGGTCTGGTAGGTTGAACAGTCACATTAATTGAATGCATTCTCTGTTCTGTCTCTCTCTCTCTCTCTCTCTCTCTCTCTCTCTCTCTCTCTCCATCTCTCTATCTGTCTCTCTCTCTCTCTTTCTGTCTCTCTCTCTCTGTCATAATGTCTGACTTTGTTCAAACTTCAGTTTAAAAAGCCTTTCCTACACCCCAACCCCACTTCATTGTTTTGAAATTAGTGTTCCGATTCAAGGTCCAAGCCAAGGACATAAGGGAATGGGGATTCTTGTGTGAAGATGCAAAAGGATGCTGTAGGTAACAGAGCTACAGTTGGGTTGTTCCAGCCTCAAAATTAATAATCCCCAATTTTGATGGATTAGTGTAAGAAAAAAATATTTGATGAATGATCTAATTATCAGCTGGTTCAGGAAGAATTCCTCAACATAGTGTAAGTGGATTAAGGACAACTCCCGTGGA
Organism: Vombatus ursinus; assembly: GCF_900497805.2. Taxonomy (NCBI): domain Eukaryota; kingdom Metazoa; phylum Chordata; class Mammalia; order Diprotodontia; family Vombatidae; genus Vombatus; species Vombatus ursinus. Next base: position 744,414 of record NW_020954606.1, on the reverse strand, counting down.
GCCAAGATGGCGGAGTGAAAGCTGTTGACTTGCTTGAGCTCTCCCCCAAACCCCTCCAAATACCTGTAAAAAAAAATGGCTCTAAACAAATTCTAAAGCAGCAGAACCCACAAAAAGACAGAGTGAAACAAATTTCCAGCCCAAGACAACCTGGATGGTTGATCAGAAAGGTATATCGAGCTGGGCGGGGAAAGGAGCGCAGTTCGGTGTGGGCTCGCAGGCTGCAGCGACTCAGGAGCAGGCCTCAGAGGATTGAATCTTAGGCAGCTGTGGTGGTTTCCAGACTTCTCAACTCACTAACACCAAAGAAAACTTAGAAGGTCAGCGTGAAAAGTCTATGTCTGCGGTGAAAGAGAAGCTAGGTCTCAGCTGCAAGTCCCAAGTGTGGCCTCCGGGGCAGCAACTACCTCCTGAGCTTCTGGCCCACAGACTGAGGGGGAATCCAGTGGCTGATCAGAGGGGGATTGCAAGGATCTCTTTGCCAGGGCTGAGGCAGGATTCTCTTGCTTTACCGGTGCTTGGATCTGGGTCACAGTTCTGAGGGGCAGTCCTAGAGCAAGGAGGAACGCTGGTATGGTGGAGCTTGTTGTGGTAGTGGAGAGGAAACACCTCAACCCTTATCATAGCACCCTGGAAGAACTGACACTTTTCAAGTCCCTAGAAGTATCTCTGAAAACAGCTGTACAACCCCCTGAAGCTTGGGACAGTACATTCTTCACATTGGAAGCAGACTTTTACCTTAACAAAGAGTTTAAAACTCAAGTAATTGGCCGGGATCATGAGGAAACCTCAAAAAAAGAGTCAGACTATATTATCTTACTTTGGTGACAAAGAAGATCAAAACATACAACCAGAAGAAGAAAACAAACTCAAAGCTCCTACATCCAAAACTTCCAAGAAAAATATGAATCAGTCCCAGGCCTTGGAAGAGCTCAAAAGGGATTTTGAGAGAAGCAAGTAAGAGAAGTAGAGGAAAAACTGGGAAGAGAAATGAGAGTGATACAAGAAAATCATGAAAAGCAAGTCAACAGCTTGCTAAAGGAGACCCAAAAAAATACTGAAGAAAATACACCTTAAAAAATAGCCTAACCCAAATGACAAAAGAGGTCCAAAAAGCCAATGAGGAGAAGAATGCCCTAAAAAGCAAAACTGGCCAAATGGAAAAGGAAGTCCAAAAGATTACTGAAGAAAATACTTCCTTATAAATTAGAATAGAGCAATTGGAAGCTAGTGACTTTATGAGAAATCAAGACACTGTAAAACAAATCCAAAAGAATGAAAAATTAGAAAACAATGTGAAATATCTCATTGGAAAAACAACTGACCTGGAAAATAGATCCAGGAGAGAGAATTTAGAAATTATTGGACTATCTGAAAGCCATGATAAAAAAAAGAGCCTAGACATCATCTTTCAAGAAATTATCAAGGAAAACTGCCCTGATATTTTAGAACCAGAGGGCAAAATAGAAATTGAAAGAATCCAACAATCTCCTCCTGAAAGAGATCCCCAAAGGAAAACTCCTAGGAATATTGTAGCCAAATTCCAGAGTTCCCAGGTCAAGGAGAAAATATTACAAGCAGCCAAAAAGAAACAATTCAAATATTGTGCAAACACAATCAGGATAACACAAGATTTAGCTGCTTCTACAATAAGGGACCGCAGGGCATGGAATATAATATTCCGGAGGGCAAAGGAGATAGGATTACAACCAAGAATCACCTACTCAGCAAAACTGAGTATAATCCTTCAGGGGAAAAAATGGTCATTCAGTGAAATAGAAGACTTTCAAGCATTCTTAATGAAAAGACCAGAGCTGAATAGAAAATTTGACTTTCCAATACAAGACTCAAGTGGAACATGAAGAGGTAAACAGGAAAGAGAAATCATAAGAGACTTATTAAGGTTGAACTGTTTATATTCCTGCATGGAAAGATGATATTTGTAACTCATGAGACCTTTGTCAGTATTAGGGTAGTTGGAAGGAAAAAATTATATCTATATATGTATATAGATAAATAGATAGATAGATAGATAGATAGATAGATAGATAGATAGATAGATAGATAGATAGATAGATAGATAGA
>NW_020954606.1:738328-742319 GCF_900497805.2 Vombatus ursinus | reverse complement strand
AGATAGATAGATAGATAGATAGATAGATAGATAGATAGATAGATAGAGGGCACAGGGTGAGTTGAAGATGAAGGGGTCATATCTGGAGAATAAAATTAAGGGGTGAGAGAGGATTATACTAGGAGAAAGAGAAAGGGAGAGATAGAATGGGGTAAATTATCTCACAAAAAAACAGAAAAGGCTCTTACAGTGGAGGGAAAACGGGGGAAGGTGAGAGGGAATGAATGAATCTTATTCTCATAAGATTTGACTTAAGGAGGGAATAACATACACATTCAATTGGGTATGGAAATCAGTCTTACTCTACAGGAAAATGGGGGGAAGGGGACAAGCGAGTAGGGGGATGATAGAGAGGAGGACAGATTGGGAAAAGGGGTAATCAGAAGCAAATACTTCTGAGGAGGGACAGGGTCAAAATAAAGAATAGAATAAATGGGGGCGGGCAGGATAGGATTAAGGGAAATAGAGTTAGTTTTTCACAGCATGTCTACTATGGAAGTGTTTTGCATAACTGCATATGTATAACCTATAATGAGTTGCTTGCCTTTTCAATGAGGGTGGGTGGGGAAGGAGGAAGGGAGAAAATTTGGAACCCAAAGTTTTAAAAACACATGTTTAAAAAAAAGTTTTCACATGCAACTGGGAAAGAAGAAATACAGGAAATGGGGTACAGAAATCTATCTTGCCCTACAAGAAAATAGAAGGGGAAGGGGATAAGAGAAGTGGGGAGAGATAGAAGGGAAGGCAGACTAGGGGAAGGGGTATTCAGAATGCATGCCATCTTGGGGTGGGGGAGGGGCAAGATGAGGTGAAAATTTGGAACTCAAAATCTTGTGGAAGTAAATGTTGAAAACTAAAAATAAATAAATTTATTTAAAAAATTGGGGAAAAAAACATAGTGTAAGTGTTTGTGAACAGAAAAATGGTTTGGAGGCTACACTGGAACCAGTTATGGCAGGAAAGCAACAGATATGGGCTAATCAGTGAAATACTGAGGGACCCAGGACTAGAAAAGCAAGACCCATAGTCTGGACACAGAAGTGGCAGGCATCAAAATCTTTACTTTCTTTACAGATTTGCTTAAGGTCTGCCTTGTTTACAAATGTTTGAATAGTCTTATATGGTCACATAACATGGAGCTTACAAGGTCAGCTGACTACCCTCTTGGCAAGAAGAGAAAGCACTGTCTATATCTTCTAGGTGCTGGAGATATGAGAATTATAAGACATGTTTCCTGCCTTTAAGGAGCTTACCATGTGGCTGGAAAGAGAGAATATACATATAGACAAATGATCACATTTGGTCCTTGTTAAGTGCCAAATGAATAACAACTTACAATTAATTTCACTGTTCTTTTTTTGAGGAAAAGCAAAATAAAAATTTCAACTCTCTCACCTTTAAAATTCAAAACAGATCATATAGAATTTTACTCAAATTCAATAACCATTTCAATTTTATATTTTATATTAGGAACCATAATGAAATAGAATGAAAGAAGCACAGAGGAAAGAAAAGGAAAATGAGAGGGGGAGGGAGAGAGGGAAGATGGGAAGGACCAGAAAAAGGGGACTTGACTTGGAACAGTCTAATATTCCCATTAGAGGAGAAAGTTCCACTTCAGAGTAGGCCCAGCAGATGGACAGGCATGGTCCATGAAAGTCGTGACCCTGCCCCTTTTCAGGTTGGGAGACAGAAATAAGGATAGCATCAGCCCCTCTCGTCTTCTATGGTGACACCTGGTGATAATTCTTAGCACTGAGGGAGTAACTCAGCCTTAGATAAGTCATTATATATGAAAGTACAGTCAAGTACTAGGCAATCATAAAATAATCATTTACAGCAGCCATCTGGCCTGAGGCCTCAAAGTTTGTGTCATCTACCTTATATCCTCAGAAAATAGATCTTGCTATATACATCTCTTTTTAAAGCTATTTTACTTAAACTTAAGAAGGACTTCAGGTAGTGTATACTTCAAAAAACATGACAAAATAATAACTCTTGGGATTTTCTTGGGTTTGGGTATTTATTTGATGATACAATTTGAAAAAAAATTACTGAATCAAACAGTTTATTCAGCTATTACCTCAGAGCTATAATTTTAAACAATAATTATAATGAGAAATAGTATGTGATCTTAGATGCGACAAACTGTTGGGAAGTATTCATAAAAGTGAGCAATACCAAACTGAAGAAATTTTATACTGATGACAAATAACATTTTTCTTAGGACTTATACCTTACTTTTTTCTTGTACTTAGGGCATAAATTCAATACTCTTGTGGCCTACGTACATAAAGATATGTGCTTTCAAATCCTATAACTGAATATGATGTGAGATGATTTCATAAGTCACTAGACTCTGAGGGTTCATTTTCTAGTTAAGCACCTTGGCATGGTTCACTCTAAGAAATGTGCCAGCAAAGTCCTGAGGGAGAAGCTTGGTTAAGAATAGATGATAACAGATTTTTTTCTACTCTTCCCCAAACAGCCATGTTTTGTATTTTTATCTTTTTTTTTAAATCCTGTCATTTCTGGTTTTTCCTTTTTCTCTTCTGATAGTTCTCATCTTGGAGAACTTATATCAGAAAAGAAAGTTCTTTTGGAAGTGGTGATTGCCAAATTTTGTTTCATAATGCCCTGTTGATAGATACTCAACAAATGTCCTGGTTTTTTTTTCTTCTTTTTAACAGAAAAAAAATGAACGAAAGAAAAAAAAAACTGGAATAGTTTTTATTTATTCATTTATTTGTTTATTTTTTAACCTTGAGGGGCTTAATAGTTTGTACACAAGAGTTTAGAGATTATCTAAGTGGAACAGCCCCTCTGGGGTTACTCCTTCCAACATTTTATACTACCAGAAGGTGCCCTCAGGGAGATGTCTTTCCTCAGTTCAAGGTAATTTTGGAGGAAAGACACTGGCACCTGGGAAGGAACAGCAAAGACTCCAGGTAGGAAGTAACATTTGGGCTGAGGTTTGAATGAAACTAAAGAAACTAAAGATCCTAAGAGGCAGAGATGAAGAAGGGGAATAATTTCTGTAAAGGCAGGAAAAGGGGCAGTGGGATTCTGTGTGTGAGGAGCCATAGGAAAGCCAGTTTGACTGAACCAGGGAGTGCCTAAAGGGGAGTAATATATAATAAGTCTAGAAATGTAGTTTGGGGACAGGTTATGAAGAGCTTTAAATGCCGTTATTATTCTAGAAATGCCATTATTACTCTAGAAGTAATGGCAGCTCCTGGAATTTATTGAGCAGATGACTGACATAGTCAGGCCTGTGCTCTGGAATAGTTCTCCGGATTTTTACTTTGGTAGTTGTGTGAAAGACTGGGAGTTTTTGAAAGGTTTTCAACAGGGAAGTTACAAGATAAAAGCAGGGTTTTAGAAATACTTATCTGGCAGCATCATGCTGGATAAACATCCTGCTTGTAGGAAGGAGACCTGCAGTCAGGGTGACCTATTATTTCAGTAGTCTAAGTGCAATAGGATAAGATGAAGTAGATAATAATCTTAATTTATTATTTATTGGTTCATGGGAAGGATGATATAGTATATTTATATATTTTAAATTAAATTTATGGTCATTATTCTTTGAAGAGAACTAGACTGAATTAGAACTGTTGCCACTATTAAAAACATTCAAATTTCTAACATAAAATCACCATGTTCTGTGTCATATTTCTTACTCTTTCCCGTAAGCTTTTCTATATCACCACTCAGGCTAAATCACCCTGATCTCTTTAATTTTATGTTAAAGATACTATTTTTGAGACATTTACCATCAGATACTACCTTTATCCCTTTCTCTTTCCTTCTAACCCGTCACTTCATGGTTTGCTGTTGTAGATGAAGATTTTGCTTGTGACTTTGCTGTCTCCAGCTCTACCTTCTCCCTTAAATATCTTCCTCCCTTCATCCCATCCTTAGGTTCATAAAATATTCACACTCTGCATTTGACTAACATGTTGGACCCTTTCTGATGCAATTTTGCTAA
>NW_020954606.1:602962-738318 GCF_900497805.2 Vombatus ursinus | reverse complement strand
TTTTTTTGTCTTTTTTTTGTAAAGTTTTATTCCCAGTGCTTAGTATAATGCTGGGCACATAATAGCCAGGCTTAATGATAATAATAGCCTGATAAATGTTTATGGACTGACTGACTAAAGGTGGGTCAGAGAGACCTCAGCACAAGAATGAAGTATCAGAAAGCTTGAAGGTTAATCCAGGAGGGTGCAAGTTACTAAATAACTTTATCATTAGTAGAGGGAGTGTGATATTTATAATGGCTCACCTCCCGGACAGTAGTAATAATGAAAAGCAGTGACAATATGTTATGGTGTGTAAATGCCGGGTCTTATAAATATGATCATAAAAGCCTTATGATATGAGGCATGTGGAGTCAAGAAGACGAGAGTTGACGCTCTGCCTCGATCACATCCTTGCTCTGTGGCCATGGACAAGCCTAATACTAACTATAAGCTCCAGTTGTGATCTGCATCAAAGGAGGAGTTCCCATACTGGGAGTTCCCTAAAATGAAGACATCATGTGTCTGGAAAAAATAAAAACATATTCATGCTTAAAGAGTTTCTTTTGCAAAGATTTGAATATTAGTCCCCACCTTACATCTCCTTTATGTAAGAATTCTCAGTAATGCCTTTTAACAGACTGTGCAGTTTTTATGAGTATGCTTAAAACTGATGATGTGGCTGAATGACTTGTTTATTTTTATTTCTATAGACACATGGTATTTATTTACAATGTTAACAAAATTAAAAATTACCATGGAATCATGTTTACAGCAAGTCCAATGTATTTCAAAGTCCTTTTATAAAATCAAAGAGAAGAAGAAAAAATCCAAAGCTTTTGTAAATTACTTAGTTCTTTCCCTTCTTTGATAGTCAGAATACTGGGCTTTTTGTAGCAAACAGCACAGAGAAATATTGGATCTAAAGTAAATATCCATTGCTAAATCTTCATCACTTATATTTGCCCCTGATGCCAGATGTTTCATATACAGTAATATTTAAAATGCCCAAAAAGAAAAAAAATGAACCTGCAGTCTTGCTGCCCTGAAGATATTTCATTGAATAAACTTATGCCACTCACCAAGATTTCCCTATTTTCCCCTTCCACTCCTCTCATACCACTAAGATCTAATAGCTACCCTACTATATGCCAGGCAACGTAATAAGCACTTTACAAAGATTATCTCATCTGATCCTCATAACAACCTTTCAAGGTTTCTGGTGGTGATGGTGGTAATAAGTATTTATATAGCGCTTACTATATGCTAGGCACTATGCTAAGTGCTTTTACAAATATCATCTCATTTGATTCCAAAAACAACTCTGCAAGGTAGTTGGCATATTGTAGCCTAAACCTGTAGCCTGCTATTATTATCTCCATTTTACAGATGAGGAAACTGAGGCAAACAGAGATTAAGTGACTTGCCCAAGGTCATACAGCTAGCAAATATCTGAGGTCAGATTTAAACTCGGGTTTTCCTGACTCTAGGCCCAGCTCTCCATCCACTGGGCCTCCTCTCTGCCTCTACCACTATCTCCTCCTTCATCCCTGTCTCAAATAAAGAGGTGGCCCTTCTTGGTAAGGCTAATCCTCTACATGAACAAGTGATCCCATTCCATTCTATCTTCTCCAGTAGATTTCCCCTTCTATCATCCCTATACTCTCACTTATCTTCAATCTTTCCTTGTCTACTGGCTACCTCCCTACTGCCTACATCCATGCCCATATCCTTCCCCCATCTTCAAAAAGCCCTCACTTGACCCATCCATCCCTATTGGCTATTGTCCCATGTCTCTCCTCCCTTTTGTAGTTAAACTCCTTGAGAAAGCCATCTATAACCAATGCTTTTACTTCCTTTCCCCTCACTCTCTTCTTAACTCTCTCTATAATCTGGCTTCCAACATCATTCAACTGAAACTGTTCTCTTCCAAGTTACCAATGATCTTTCACTTGCCAAATCTAATAGCCTTTTCTCAATCCTCATCATGACACTGCTTCTCAGTCTCCTTTTTTTAATCTTAGTTCAAGCAAACCCATTAACTGGGGGTGGGGGTCCCCAAGGGCTTGGTCCTTCTTCATCTAATGATTTCTTTTGATGATCTTATCAATTGCCATGGATTCAATTGTCTGTGTGATTATGATTCTCTGATAAACTTATCTGAATGTAACTTCTTCTTAATCTCCAGAATTGCATCTCCAATTGCCTATTGGACATCTAAAACTGAATGTCTTACTGGCATCTTAAACCTCAACATGTCAAAAACGGAATTCATTTTCTTTCCTTCAAACCCCTCTGTCTTCCCATCTTCCATATTGCTGTTGAGGGCACTACTATCTTCTAACGTAGGTATCATCCTCAACTTCTCACACTCTGTCCCACTGCCCCCTGTCTAATCTGTTGTCAAATAACCTCTCTCACGTCTATCCCTTTCTCTCCTCTGATCCTGCCACCACCCTGATATAGGCTTTTATCACCTCATGCCTGGACTATTGCAGTAGCCTGTTGGTTGGGCTCCCTGGCCCAAGTCTCTCCCCACTTCAGTCCATCCTCCACTCAGCTGTCAAAGTGATCTTCCTAAATAGCAGGTCTAACCATGTTACCCCTTTTCCTATTCTCCCCCTGCCCCATTCAATAAACTCCAGTGATTCCCTATCAGCTCCAGGAAAAAAAAAATTCTCTTTTTGGTGTTCACAGTCCTTCATAATCTGCCACACTTCAACCTTTCCAGTCTCCTTACCCCTTTCTCCTCCCTACATGCTTTGAAATTCAGGGACACTGGCCTCTTTTCTGCTCTTGAAACAAGATACTTCCTCTACCAACTCCAGGCATTTTCACTGCCTCTGCCCCATGCCTTCTCCTTTCTCATCTCTGCCTCCTAGCTTACCTGGTTTACTTCAAGTCACAGCTAAAATCCTACCTTCTACAAGGAGCTTTCCTGATCTCTCCTCAATGTTAATGTCTTTCCTCTGTTGATAATCTCTATTTATCTTGCATATGTCATGTTTGTACATAGTTGTCTGCATATTACCTCCCCCATTAGACTGTGAGCTCCTTGAGAGCAGGGACTGACATTTCTTTGTATCCCCAGTGCTTAGTACAGAGCCTGGCACATAGGAAGCACTTAATAAATGCTTGTTGACTGTTTGAAGATGAGGAAGGTGAAAATGAAATTTAGGAAATTAAGGGAGGAAAAAGCTAAATGCACAGTTAGGATTTTGTCTTTCTATGCAGTAGTGTCAAAGCAGGCAAAGGATGGTTATAAGGATGAGTAGTCCAAAGGGATTAGAGGTTCTTAAGAAATTCTGGGGTGACTACTTATCTCCTCTATTATAGAAGGGATGGTTGTTCAGATATGGATTACCACTGAGACTGTATCTCTGTGACAATCCACCCCTCCTGGGAAAATGTCCTGATAGACCAGTTCATCTCCTTGGTTCATGCCAAGCCAACCAATTCTACCCACCTTCCTTAGGTGGGTACATCTTACCTGTCGGGAACACCTGGTTTCCCGAAGGGCTTTCAGGCTTCCATTCCAGTGCAGTAGCTGGAAAACAATCATCAGCTCCTGCAGAGAGACAACTATCTGTTACTGACTGGCTCTTGTGAAATCTGAGTGGAAGGGACAGATTCTCCAACCAGGTGGTGGCAGAGTTTGAGAGCACTCTTTTCTCTTCAGTTCCCTGAAGTTCTCAGTGGTGTAAGGAGCATGAGCAAAAAATGCAAAACAAAAAACAACTCCAAACCATGTCACTTTTCAAACCCCAAAGACCTTAGACTTCTGAAATGTGCAACCCAGCATAGCATATTGATACTTGTAGCAACAGCAGAATTCTAAGTAAATTTCAAAGGAAGTAAACAGTCATAAGAGTAAATTTAACTGGGAAACCATGGCTCTTATTGAAATATGACTTCACCATTGTCCACATTCAAGGTCTGGTTGTGTAATATTTCTTTCAGAATGTCAGCCACAGTGCAACAGTGCTAGGTATATTTATGTAGTTCTTTAAGGTTTATGAAGTGCTTTCTCCGTGATATTCTCCATAGGAGAGGTAATACAAGTATTGAACACATAGATGTGAGACTGTGAGGCAGCAATTGGGTTCAGGGAGAACTGGGTTCAAATCCTGCGGCAGACATTTAGTATCTGTGACCCTGGACATATCACTCAACTTACTCTCCATTTTCCATCAGCAGTTTTGCTTGGATTTGGACTCTGGGAATATGATGCTCCAACCCAGGATAAACAGATCCACCTGAAATCTCATCATGCTGGTCAATTCCGTTTTGGATGTTCAACAACCTCTCAGTTCCCTCCCCCTCTGACTGATAGACTGCAGGGTGGGCACCAAACTTCTCCCAAAGCTTTCCTTTATAGAGGGCTGTGATCTAAACTTTTGCTAATTCCCCACTTTCCATCACCAGCTCTGCTTGGTTTGGACTTCAGGAACGTTACCTCCCCCCCCCCAACTCCCCACTTTTCAGCTTCCTTTCCTGTGCATCTTCCTTTATTAGATTGTAAACTCCTTGAGGGCAGAGACTTTCTTTTTCTTATTTGCATCCTAAGCCCTTAGCACAGTGCCTAGCACATGGTAGGCACTTAATAAATGTTTGTTGAATTGAGCTGAATTTTTCTGAGCCTTAGTTTTCTCATCTGTAAAATGAGGATAAAACAGCACTTAACTTATAGGGGTGTTCTGAGGATCAAATGCATGGAAAGTACTTTGTAAACCTAAAGGTACTATATAAATGTAAATCCACATTTTATGGGCAAGGATACTGAGGCTCAGAGAGGTTGAATGAATTTCCATTTTTGGAAGAGAGACTTTAGAAGGGGCATTTTGTCTTACTAAATCAAACACATTTTTATAGTCAATAAGTAATAAGTATAGTAGGATCTTTGTTAGATCTTTTAGCCAATTATGTGTCGGAAAACAGGTGATATACTGAAATATGTAATTAGCAAAAGCATACTTGTTCCTTGCTGTTGATAAATATATGGATTTTATATATATGTATGTATAGATAAATATATAGATATATAGATGTTCAGTTGTTTTAGTTGTGCCTGGCTCTTCATGACCCTAATTGGAGTTTTCTTGGCAAGGATACTGGAATAATATGCCATTTCCTTCTCCAGCTCATTTTACAGATGAGGAACTGGTAAGGGGATCGGACAATTAGTCAGAAAGATATTATAGGGGACCCTGTGCTGGCACTTGACATAGGACGAGGTGTTTTTTTGGCAACTCCATTGCCAATACACAGTTCTGGGTCACAGTTTCAAGGCAGAAAGAAGTGTTGGTGCTTACAGCTTCAAGGGAGCTAAAAAAAAACTGGAAAGCAGTTTGGTAGAAATGAGGTACAAACCAACATCTCACATTGTACACTAAGATAAGGTCAAAATGGGTAAATGATTTATACATAAAGGGTGATATCATAAGCAAATTAGGGGAGCATGGAAAATTACGCCTGTCAGATTGATGGATAAGGGAAGAGTTTATGACTAAACAGACAGAGCAGTCAGAAAAAGAAACAGACATATGCATGCCCAAGAAAGGAATTCTAACCTTGGGGGTTGCCTGGTAGGTGGCCCCAAATTTAAGATTTTAGGGATCAGACTGTTGAAAAAGAGATAGAATTTCATAATACCAGGCTCTCATGTAATTCTAAACAGCATCCTACATAAATCATAAGCCATTGTGTGGATTGTACAGAGCAGGTTCCAGGGAAGGGTATGGGTTGTGTTGTGAAATTTAGATTATTGATTGATTAATAGTTAAGAGTTAAGGTTAATCACTGGAAATAGTACAAATGGGTCAGATTCATTTAGATTTGATTATATAGGCTTCAGTAGAAGAGTTTGTAAGAGTTTATGCTTCTCAATCATCTGTGCTACAACCTGGACTTAATAGCCCAGAAAGGAGGAGAGAGATAAGGAAGATGAGTCAATCTAGTCATAAGATATTTCTACCTAGCACTTGGTCTCTTTGGTGCTGGGTGATGCTTAACATGAGAGTTTCCAGAGGATGTTGACCAACTCTGTGTTTTCCTTATTGCGATGGATTCTGGAGATCTTGTCTTTTGAATAAGCATGAATAAGTAAAAAAAGCATACCTTCACCTTTGCTATAGACCAATCACATTCTTAGTTTAGTTTGTATCACTGGACCTTATGTAACCAACTGTACAAAAAGCTGCTCTGACTGCTGGGTGTGTTTTTGGCTACTGAGATCCATTGACCTCCTTTTATTAGCAATTACTAGCCTTGCTAATAAATTTATTATGTGTGGAACTTTGTGCCTCAATTTCTCTTTATTACAGATTTTTATTGTGACAGTGCAACAGCCTCAGAATGTGTATGCCTTCTGGGAAGAGGCCAAAATACAGGGTGATACAAGTCTGGGAGGGACTGTATAAAACCATAGGAGGGAGAGGAGATAGCAGATGGTCAAAAGCTTGCTCCAAAGGCAACCTTAAATGTAGGTCCCTTCTAAAGGGGACTGAAGAGTTATTTGAAGGATTTATGTTTCTCTACCTGTTGGTGTATTCCTGTGAGCCCTGTATAGTTTCTGCATTTTTTGTGGGGCAATATAAATGCTTTCCTATCCATATACGTTGCTACCTTGAGTGCCTAATTAGGATCCCAGTATAAGCCAAATGTTACAGATTTTTTCCTGCAGTAACTCCAGGTAAGAACAGTGAGACAAAGAAAGAGAATGATGGTGTCTGTCCCCAAGATCAGACCTGAACCATGTGAACCTTGAGTCTTTGGGGGATAGGGAGAATCCTGGATTACACCTCTCTGTGTACATGTTCTATTCCTCTCAGCAAAATGTTAAGTCTCATGAGGGCAAGGAATGGTTAGGAACTGTTTCGTTTTATTTTTACATCCCCAATGCCTAACACCATGGCCTGCACAGAGGAGAAACCTAATAAATGTTTTTTAACTTGAGCTTTTAAAAATGTGTCCTCTTCCTGAAAAAAGACTGTCGCTGGAAAAGAAAAACACAAAGTGACTGAGTGTGATATCTGTTCTACTTCATGGAATTTTCTGTGTAGCACACTCTTTGCATGGTAGACCAGACTAGAGGCTGATCTTTTTAATTTCTTCTAGGGAACTGACTGTTTTTGTTTTTGTTTTTGTTTTGTTTTGTTTTTTAGAAAACTGTGGATCAGGCCCTGGGTCTTCCCTTTAGGGAAAAAAATAGCCATGGTCCTCACAATACCAGACTTTCTGGTTCACTCTGTCATTCATTCATTTTAAGACCAGAAACAACTGGAGTCTGTCAGAACAGAGCTTCCTGTTGTTGTCTCCCATTAGCCATGATGTTTGGCTTTCCAGCTGCCTTAGGGGGAAATAATGCACATGCCACTCCCTCAAGTGTCTCTGAGAGGCCTGGGCTGGCTCTGCACTTCATCAGAAACAAGAAAAAACAAACACTGTAAATTGATAACTTGGAAAACAGGTGGGCATCATCTCCCCACCCAAGAGAACGGATTTTAAGAGGAAACTTGTTTATGGGATGAGGTTTTTTAAAGGTGACCTGGATAGTTTAGCAAGATATAAACAAACAGTTCTTTCTGGAATTGTATTAGTTCTCAAGGACTAACCATCTGCAGAGTCAAGTTAAAGATGCCACTTGGCTGATTGTAACCTGACCTTGAAGAGACTTACTGTCTAGCTTCGCCTCCCCCCAACAAATCATGCCTGGAATCTTCTTCACAACAAACCCACTCCCCCAAACAAAAACTGTTTTCTACATTTACATGATCCTGAAGCCATGTGGTCATCTCAAATTTCATTTCCCAAACTGGAAAATGGGTCTCCTTGGTGTCTCCAAAGCAGGCAGAAAACACCAGCCTTATATTTTATCCCGCGTGATTCACATGTGCGTGTTTTCCTGATGTGTAGCGTCCATCAGGGATATCGAGTTGCTGTTCTTGTTGCAGAAACATCTTTGGGTGGGAGTCACATGCAAATCCAGGGTGATTTTACGTTTAACCCAGGCTACAAAAGAAAGCACTTGTTTCCAAGCATGCAAATGTATCTGATGGAAAAGAAGAATGGGAAGGGATGTGCTTCAGGGATTTTCCTCCCTTGTTGCCAGCACAGATCTATTCTATCAGCATGGGGCTTCTCCCTCCTGCATCCTCCAACATCTGGTTTGGAGAATTTGGAAAGCATTTATTCAATGTGATTCACATAATTACTTAATATTGATGGACAGTATACTACACATACACCTAGAGCATACAGAAAATGCACAATCCTTTATTGATCAATAAAAGTATTAATAAAAGGAAGAATGGGGAACAGACCCTTTCCTGACTCATAGCACTGGATAGAATCCTAAGTTTGTTCTGTTCATTCCCCTGCTTTTGGCGGAATTAACCCAGCCACCTTAGGCAGATTCAAAATCATTCTGGGTTTTCACTGAATAGTCACAAAAATACACACAAGCTGCTGTTTCCTGAAGCATGAAATGTAACTTCCATTGTAGCGGAAGCAGGGCGTCCCTTTGATTTTAGATTGTCAGAAAACATGACCTGTGGTTAGTTTTGCCTTTTGCCAATTCCTTTTGGATTATTACTCTAGCACAGGATTTCCCCAAATTCCTTGTTGTGAGGCACTATACCCCAAGAGCAGTGAGTGCCTTACTAGAAGTAAAGAGGGAGTGGGATCTAGTAGAAATTCCACTGGATTCAGAGTCAGAAGCCCTGGGTTCTAGTCCTGACTTTGTCTCAAACTAGCTATGTAACTCTCAGCTCCTCAGCTTCCTAATGTCTAAAATAAAGATAATCATTTTGGTACTACCTAGTTCCCAGGGTTGTGGTCAGGATCAAAATGAGATAATGTATGTAAAATACTTAATAAGCCCTAAAAACAATAAAATTAGCTATTTTTTAAAACAAGATTCCTTATTTTATTGATGTAGGGAAAACTCCTGGTGGGGAAATTCCCTCTACCAATACATATCAGCAAATGTGCTATAATTTATAGTTTTATGGAGTTGCCTGGGGCACTGGGCTGTTAAATAACTTACCCAGGGTCACCCACCCAGCACGTGCTGGAGGCAAGACTTGAACCCTGGTCTTTCTGAGACAAGCTCTCTATCAAATACACTATGCTGCCTCTATAGATACACACACATTTTTAAGCTAGAAGCTGGAAGCTCCACAACCACATGCCCAGTAGACCCATCCCTGGCAGTGAACAGGAAACTAGCAGAGCACTAACTGGTAGAGACTACATTTCATCTGAGACCAGCAGGAAGCAGGTACAGCAGGTACAATGACACTGCCAGGAGGTCCTGGTGGCCCCACAGTATTGAAGGTATGACTTGCCCCCTACACAAATACCTCCTGGTCACATGTTCCCTCCATATGTGTAATTTTGTCACTGTGAAAAATCATGTTTTTCTGAGTAATCATCTCAGAACTTCCCCAACCTCCTTTCTTTAAAAGTTCAGTCCTTCAGAAGGACATTCAGATCTAACTAAATGGGTCTATTCCTGCTCATTATGGCGCCCACACAGGTCTGGGAGAATATTAATTCCTCCCTTCTATCAAGACAGGTGAAATAGAAATTGATGTCTCTTTGACCAAGATTAAGTGACCTAAGTCATGTACCCCAAGACTCTCTCATTTTAATATAACCCACCTCCCAGTATGTTGACCAATTAAGAGTTGATTGGCATCCCTTGGGAACACCCACTCTTTGAAGGGCATATAACCTTGTACCCCCTTCCCTCAAACTGAGCCAGTTCTGAACTCACCCCCTTAGGGGGGCCGTTTTGAACTGAACTCCCATGCAACGCATGTCAAGTCAGCTTCAGAAAAATTAAACCGTGGACATATGCACTCTAATTTTGTTTGTCTCTTTCTTAGAACAGGCTCTGTAATTTACTGGAGTTCTATAACACATATTTTGTAGAGGGACTGATGACATGTTTATTTGTCAGGGAGTGCATCTCTTATTTGTTTATGAGGAAATGTTCAATTTCTACTTTTCCTACTATAATGCCTTTACTTTGAACTAATTGTAACCTCTGGCTAAATAATAAAAGTAAGTATGTTGATGGGGGCTCATGACATGCATACATATATAGATATTGATCCACGGAGCACC
This sequence comes from Vombatus ursinus, assembly GCF_900497805.2. Classification (NCBI taxonomy): domain Eukaryota; kingdom Metazoa; phylum Chordata; class Mammalia; order Diprotodontia; family Vombatidae; genus Vombatus; species Vombatus ursinus. The sequence goes on along the minus strand of NW_020954606.1, from coordinate 728,208 downwards.
TTAAACCTGGAGTAGTTTACCTGAAGGAATCCACATGTAAGTGTCAGGGGAGGGGCGAGGGAAAAGTGCATAAATAAACAGAAGAAAATCAGTACCTGAAATTCCAACATAGTTTTCCCCATGTTTGACTCCAGCATATAGTGATAGGCTCCTATGCTGGTACTTGGGTCATCAGCATCATTTATAGTGCCCTTGGGAAAAAGCATGAGAAGAAAAGATTACTTACTGATTTTTGTTCCACAGTGAGTTCTCCTTGTCTTGTGACAGGAACTCCAGAGAAATACAATAGCACAGCACTTAGCACAGTACCTGGTGCATAAAAGGTGCTTAATAAATGCTTGTCCCTTTCCCTTCCCCTTTGATTATATTATGCCTCTGATGCTTGCTACCTTGGTTGAGTAACTCAATCTCCTTGGGCCTCAGTTATCTTTTCTGTAAAATGAGGGAATTAGACTAGGTGTCCCCTGAGGTCTCTTCTAGTTTCAGACTCGCAAGTTATATAATAATAGAAATCATTTACAAATTAATTATACATATATACATATACATAAAAATACATATAAAATAAAAATATGCAAATTAATTTGTATAGGCTTCCCTCCCACCCCACTTTTATATAGTTGCCCTCTAAATGCCTTCTTAGCAGTCTACTAACACGACCAGTTGAATGGTGGCGGTGTCCTGGGCATTGCTAGGAGAAAGAATGAAGTTGATCTATAAAAAATCCTATGACTACAAGAACCATCCATACTTTCTGTTCATGATTCGTGACTGAGGCTTTCTATAATACTCTGCTGTTTGGCATGGATGTGGATCTTGGCTTGTATTTCCTTCACACTTGGATTATTTAAGCCTCAGGAAACTAGGTGGATAGGTAAAGGGTAGAAACTGAACTCCTTCAAACATAGATGGGGGGTGGGGAGGAAATAAGCTCTGAAAAAGCCTGTGGGCTAAGTGGATCTAGTAAGCATTAGACCCTTTAATAAAGACCATCCAGTAGTGAATGGTCAGAAATTCCTCTGAAGGTCAGCAACGGCAGCTTTGTGGGACTGAATAAACACAGCAGCCTACATCAGGTAGCAGCAAATCCATAGCTTTTGAATGCAATAACATTAACATACTGCTACTGAAATATTTATACTGGCTTTTAAAAATCCCAGAGGACATCTGCCCAGAGGTCTGCAAAGCTTATACTTTTTTACCTTAAAAATCTCCATTAAAAAATGATAAATTACCTTTACACTAAGAAATTCCCTAACACCCTCCCTACCCTGAGGATAAATTCCACACCTAAAGAAACCAAGCTCCATTTCCCTAACTTTGTCCCTCAGAGACACTGGTGTGAAATTCACAAGACTCAGAAACAAAGGCCTCCTGCCATCCAGGGTCAGCTATAGAAGTCTCTTTGCAGGTACAACTACCCTGCTGTCCTTTGTTCCCAACGTTTTTCACCCTTTAGAAGTGATAAAAGTATTTTTTGATCAAAACAGCATATGCTAGCAGAATTCTCGAAATAGTTAAACTACATGCCACACATGTAGGCAGAAATTTCTTTCAGCATGACAGAATCATTTCAGTTAGCCTAAGGCCAAGGTTGGAGATCACCCCCTCATTTCACAGATGAAGAAATTGAGATCCAGAGAAGCTGAGCATTTTATCTAAGGAGCAGCATCTAGATTTGAACTGACATCTTCTGATTACAAATCTAGAGCTCTGATGAGGGACTGGGCCAGGGGTGGGGAAACATGTGGCCTCGAGGCCATGTATGGCCGTCTAAGTCCTCAAGTGCAGCCCTTTGACTGAATCCAAACTTCACAGAACAAATCCCCTTAACAACAGTCACTAGGCTAATGAAGGGGGAAAGAGATGTGTGAATGATCATCAATAGACAATAATCCAAAAGTCACATTTATTTTGGATTTTGGAATGAAGTCACATACCAATGCATGTGCTGTGTACACACACACACACACATATTTGTGTGTACATGCACAATTCTTTGTATCTGTCCCTAATTTCACCTCCATTGAACCCTACTTTTAGTATCATGGCAGGAGAATATTCCCAGGAAAAGATATCTGCAGGAAAAATAATTGACTCCCCAAAAGCTGAGATGTTCCCATTTAAATTAGTGGACAGGAGTTTTGAAAGCCTTCTAGAAGGCTTGATCCCTTGGCAAAAGAAAGGAATAAGTCCTTGAGATTTAGGAGGTGTATTGACTATTTCAGATCACTAGTTTATTATTTAAGGTTTAGGGTACTGAAGAAGTCATTAACAAAATGGGTCTCATGGCCTTAAAAGAATTAACACCCATTTAAAAGTTAAAAGAGTTACTTGGTTTCTCACAGGTAAGATCTGGGCTTAACTCTCAAAAAACTATCAGTCTTAATTTAAAGACTGAGAAACTCTCCCTGTGAGATGAACTGTTTTCCCCTAAAATGGGAGCTAGCACCTAATCTCTATTTTCCTGACTTCTAGCCCAGTGGTTTTTCCCCTATCAAGCTTCAGTAAAAGAAGAAAGATCAAATGCATGTGGACCTTAAAGAAAAATCCACTTAGAAACCTGTCTGATGACCCCAAAACATCCCACCATTTTCACTGCTGCCAACTTCTCACTCCTTGTAGGTAGCACTTACGCTGGTGGAGGCGATGGCTTCCTGAACGCTTTCTATAATGAACTCCTTAGTTATCCTTCGAGAGGGCAGTTCATTGAAGAGGGAATTGATCAGGGCCACTTTGGCTGCATCCCGTCTTGCCTCTGCTCTGCTTAGGCAGCACTGGACAATATGTTTGAAAAGGAGAAGAAAAAGGAGTTACCAAGGCCAACAATGTTCTCATTCATCTATTTGTTGTATTTTTTTGGGGGGACAGTCAGGTGGCCCAGTGGATAGAGTGCTGGGCCTGGAGTCAGGAAGTCCTGAGCTCAAATCTGGCCTCAGACACTTCCTAGCTGTGTGACTCTGGGCAAGTCACTTAATCTTGTTTCCCCAGTTTCCTCATCTGTAAAATGAGCTGAAGGAAATGACAAACCACTCCAATATCTTTACCAAGAAAACCTCAAATCAAGCCACAAAGAGGAGACATAACTGAACAACAAAATTCTTACAAATGTTTTCACTATTCCCATAGAGATGGTCCTCAATTTTCTATTAGCTCTAGACCTCATGGACAAATTTCATGTCTGTAGATTTCTGTCATCTACAAACAACTTCAATGGCTGTAGAAATTAAAAAAAAATAGACACAGTACTTTCTCCTTAATACCCTCTTCTCTCTATGTTTTCATGACACTGTTCTCCCCTGTTCCTCCTCTTAGCTGTCTGACCACTCCCCAGTCTCCTTTGCTGGATCTTCATCCAGGTCATGCCCACTAACCATGGGTGCCCCACAGTCCAGTGTCCTGGACCTACTTCTTTTCTTCTTCTATACTATTTCACTTTGTGACCTCAGCAGCTCCAATGTATTCTATTTTGATGGTACTCAAATCTACTTATCCAGTCCTAAGTTGTCCACTGACCACCAGTTTTGAATCTCCAATTTTTTATTGGATGCCTTGAACTGGATGACCCATAGACATCTTAAACTCAACATGCCTAAAACCTAACTTCCCCCTAAACCATCCCTTCTTCCTAATTTCCCTATTACTGTTGAGGGTACTACCATCTTCCTAGTCCAGGGCTGGGGAACCTGTGGCCTAGAGGTCACCTGTGGCCCTCTAGGTCCTCAAGTGCAGCCCTTTGATTAATCCAAACTTCACAGAAAAAATTGTCCTAGTCACTAAGGCTCACAACTTAGGTGTCATCCTCATCTCTATATTGTCACCATTCCCTCCCATATCCAATCTGTTACCAAGTGCTGGAACCTTCGTAATATTTCTGGAATATGCTCCCTTCTCTCCTGACACTGCCACTGCTCTGTTATAGGGTGTTATCACCACACATCTGGGCTAATGCAGTAGCCTTCTGGTTGCTCTCCCAGACTCAACTCAAGTTTCTCCCCACTCCAGTTCATCCTCCACTCAGCTGAAAAAAAAAAAAAAGACAGGTTCTGTCCTAAAGGACAGGTCTGACCATGTCACTCAATAAACTATTCAATAAACTCCAATGGCTCCATATCACCTGCGGAATCAAATACAAGACCCACTGTTTTGTATTCAAAACCCTTCATAATCTGTTCCCTTTCACCTTCCCAGTTTACTTATATACTTTATACATCCCTTTCCATGTGCTCTTTGATCCAGTGACACTGGTCTGTCTCCTTGCTGTTCCTCCCACCAGACACTCCATCTCTGGACATCTCTAAACTGGATTTTCTCTAGCTGTCCCCTATGTCCTCCTCAGCTCCACCTCCCATCTCCCCTGGCTTCATTCAAGTCCTTGCTTAAATCTCACCTTCTACAGGAAGCTTTTCATGATTTCCTTTCATTTTAGTGCCTTCCCTCTATTGATTATTTGTAATTTATCTTGTATATAGCTTGTATGTACATAGTTGTGTGCATGGGGTCTGCCCCATTATACTGTAAGCTACTTGAGAGAAAGGATTCTTTTGCCTATCCCCTGCACTTAGCATAGTTGCTGGGACATAGTAGATGCTTAAATATTGATTGACTAATTGTAATTCCTGCTAGAGTGGAAGACTGAGGTTGTTGGATGCTTGGGTTCAGATGTTCTGCCTTGCAGTGGGGCTAAAGCATACAAGTTTTCTGCAATACTTCCGGCACAAATAGAGTGAGCCCCAGAGAACAGAGGTCCACCAGGCTGCCTAAGGGGTAGGGTGTGGGGGAAGGACTGGTTTACAGGCCAGTTTGGAAAAATGAGCTTCCTGCAGACCAACAGTGGGATAAAGATCATGAGAAGTTGCCGCATTTTCAGTATGGGCAAGATAGAGAGACCCCCTTTCAAAAAAAAAAAAGAAAGAAAGAAAGAAAAGAAAGAAAAGAAAAGGAAAAAGGCAATTAGCACGGGAGGAGTTTTAACTGACTCTTAACTAGAAGAGACAGTTCCTTTATCCTTTAAAATTGAAAACATGATTAGAGTTCAAAAAAGTTTATGTAGAAAATTTTGCTGCATTTCCACAATGATGGGGATTGACAAGTTCAGCCACTCCCTAAAGCCTGCTTAGGAAAGTTACAGGCCTATAGCCAACTACCCAGTGAAAATTTGTAGTTGTCTCAGACTTCAATAGCACTGAGATGAAGGACTGGGCAGGTACCTACATTGCTTAGTGTTGTGGATTTTTTGATGATCTGGGGGATCAGTTATACTGAGAGGTCCTACTCTTCTGCAGCTCAGGGATCTCAGAGTGTGCTAAAAAACACCTGGAATAGTTCTTAAATGATATTTTTAAATTGTTCCTGAAGGAAAGAGTAAATAAACATCCTTTTCACTTTTCTTCTTTGCAGATCTTCCTCTTATTCTCTAGCTTTTTCTAATTAAAAAAAAAAAGTTCCATTTCCATTTACCCTATATGATATTACGGTACAGGAATGTCTGAAAATATAATACCTGAATCCCTGGTGAGCAATTGCACAGACTACATGGTGAATGATATGTGTTCCGTTCACCATTCTTTGTTTTCTTTTTAATAGGGTGCTAATTTTCTGAATGTTTTGCTACTATTAAAAGATAACCGCAAAAGTAGTTCATTTTGAAATGCATTTGACTTTTCTGAACATAAAGTAGAACATTTGGGGTTTGCAGGATGGCAGGATCTCATGGAACTTTATGACGTTTAATCTAAATAATGCCAATTTAAACCATCTTCGGAAGAAAGAGAACTAGTAAACACCACATTGATAAAAGAAGCTCTCTCTTTTAAGTAAAACCAGTTAAGTATCAGATCAAAGAACAGGCATACATTTACAACCAAATGGGATTGCTTAGAGATCAAAGGACTACATATCTGAAAGGACAGAATGGTCCTTATACTCTGAGAACATTAAAAGGAACTATGAAGACTTAAAAATATCAAGATTTTCAAAAAGTCATATGTCTCTACTTATTGTTCCAATTTATTAAATCTTCTTTTAATACGGGGGAGAGAGTACACTAATTAATAAGCTTATAAAATAAAACAAATTCTGTATCATCAAAGGACTTTTCTTGCTATTGTATTTCTGAAACACAACTACACTTCAAAAAAAGTCTGAGTAAAATTCACCAGTTCCTTCTTTCAACATTTTTGGGAATCAAGGTAAAAGACAGTATCTGCATTTTGTTTTCTTGGAAGATTTCTTTCTTCCTTAGGGAATTATCCTTCTACTTCCTTTCTCAAATCATAAAAATCTAGTGTTAGACAAGAAAGAAAATGTTTTTGCTACCTTTCCTGTGAGATAGTCTAGTTAGAATACCCAAGCCCAATTGCATAGAGCCAAAAAGACAAAAATCATTAACTTTATTAAAGTAACCATTAACCAATCAGTCAGAGGGACAGAATTTTAAAACAATGAAATGTGATAAAATATCCCTCATGGTGAGATTTCTTCACCTGCAAAATGAAACGATCAGACCATATGTTCTCTAAGATCCCTTCCAGCTCTGACATTCCTTGATTCTAAGCAACAGTCTTGTGTTGATGTCAGTCAGCACTAGTCAACTTCAGCTTTGAGAATGAGTAAAGTGAGGAATAAATCATAAGATTATTTCGAAACAGTTTCCAAAACACCAATAGCCTGCCAAAGGAGTTGGGTTTTCCAGGAATATATCATATTAATATTTTTTTTTAGCAAACACCAAAATAATAGTGGTTTGTAAACTATTCTGTATGTGATAACCATGCATTAACAAATTTAACTTTCACATTTTATGAAAGTATAAAGCTAAAATGTTTAATGGACAAGATTGTTTTTATTAATCCTATCCACTCACTGATGCCTAGTTTACAGTTCTATAATTTCCAACTAGCAAGCAGACCTCCACTAAGTATTTATCAGGCTGTTTAGTGGATTCCATTCATTGTTAGATTATAAGTCGCAAGAGTCATTTCAGAGGCTCTCGGCTTTCAATACCAGCAATCTCTTGCCCTGAGACTGACTTGTGAAAAATAAATCAATGTGGACTCTTCCAGGGAAGAAGCTCAAAGACTTTGTATCTTGTCATCAATAACATGACAGTAAGGTGCAGTGAAAAGGACACTGAATTTGGAGTCAGGAGAGCAGGGTTCAATTCCCACTCCTGCGATCGTGGACAAGTCAAGAAATCTTTTTGTGCCTCAGTTTCCTCATCTGTAAAACGAGGAGGTTGTACAAGAAGGTTTTTAAGGTCCCTTCTGGCTTAAATCACTTTTATGATTTCTACTTCCTTTCCTATGTTCCTATGATAATTTTTAAACCCACCTGTGAGGGACAGCACAGCCTAACCATAAATATTTGGCACAGGGAAGTAACAAACTATGGGCAAAGTTGTATTAGAGAATCTATACATCCCCTGTTCCCAGATGCAAACTCAGCATTTCTTAAACTTTTCAGGAACCACATAGACAGGACAAAAGACTCCATAGTGCAGTCTAATCTACCCACTCACCTTTTATTTCCCCCTCCCCCGGCCCTCCCTCCTACCCTTTGCTTACTACCACCAGCCACCCACCAAAAACCTCACCTCACCTTGGGAATGAGTAGTGGTAGAGAGCTAAGTGGTTGGAAAGGAGATGAGGAGGGTAAGTAGTAAAAAGTAAGTGTCTGATGTGGTGTAGGGAGAAGTTTTGTGTTACTGTGTATCTCATCTGCTTACACTACCAAAGAGTAGCTCTCTTTGGGTCAAGCCACAGTCAGAAGCATGATCCTTGGAGCCCTTGGTTCAAATCCTGACTCTATCATTTATTTATTACTTGATCTTGGACAATTCACTTGACATCTGGGCCTCCATTTCCTCATCTGCAAAATGGAGGTGAGGAATGAACCAAGGTCTTTCTGTCTCTAAATCTATGTTCCTTGTCATTTTGCATGGAGTAGGAAGGAAGGTGAATAGAGAGCTGTGAGGATGAATATTATCAGCTACCATAAAAAGGTAGGGAATAATGAGAAAATAAGTAAGGCAGAGAATAAGATCTTTCTTCTTGCTTGTGGGTTGATTTTTTTGCCTTGAAGAAAAACCAGAGATAGTGAGATCTTATGCTCAAAAATTTTTGCAGACAACAAATCATCATGCCTGACATTTTAGATAAGATTTTGGGCCACAGTGAATAAGTACCTGGAGAAATACTGCTCTAATCAGCTCCATACTGCCATCTGTTGCAGGAGTATACTGAGAAAATGTAATCTCATCGAAAAGGACAAAAGTGAACAAAAGTGAAGTGTGTTTCTACTTAGCTACTGAACTCCACAAAAATTATTAAGCACCTTGGAAATTGAGAGGATGCCCATCAACTGGGGAGTAGCTAAACAAGTTGTGTGGGATATGATTGTAATGGAATACTACCATGCTGTAAGAAATGATGAGCTAGTTGATTTTAGAAAAATATGGAAAGACTTGCAGGAAATAATGAGAAGTGAAGTGAGCAGAACCAAGAGAATGTTGTATATGGTAACAGTAATATTGCTCAAAGAATAATTGTGAATAACAGAATTATTCTCAGTACTATTAAATACTCAGATCAACTATATAGGACCTATGAAGATGCTGTCCATCTCAAGAAAAAGAACTGATAAATAGAAGTGTGCATAGTATGGTTTTGTGTATATTTATAAATCTGCATCAAATGGTGGCCTTTAGTACGGGGTGGGGAGGGAGGGAGGAAGACAGTTTGGAACTTAAAATGCAACAAAAAATAAATTAAATTAATTTTTTTAAAAAAGAAAAAATATTGAGCATCTACTGCAGGCAAGATGTTGGAAACACAAATACAAAAATGAAACAGTCCCTTCCCTCAAGGAATTTACATTTTACTCAGGGGAGGTCCAGATTCAAAGCTAAATAAATACAAGTGAGGAGAGAAGAAAACACTAATAACTGGAGATGGAAAGGGGAAGGGGTTTAGGAAAAGTTTCCTGAGCTGAGTTGATTTGACCCTTGAGGAAATAGCAGGGTTCTAAGGAGTTCTGGAGGAGAGGGGGAAATATATTTCAGGCTTGGGGAAGACCTCTGAGTAAAGACACAGATTGTCATCTAGTTTGGCTAGAATGTAGAGTGAACAAAAAGGAGTAATATATTTCATGTTATTTTCACTGGCCATTTGAAATCAGATTATGAAGGGCTTTAAATGACAGGCTGAGGGGCTTGTACTTAGTAGTTAACAACTGAAAATTTTTGAGTGAGGTAGCAGCATGGGTCTTAAGAGTATTGTTGTTGTTCAGTCATTCAGTTATATCTAGCTCTTTGTGACCCCATGGACCATAGCACACTAGGCCCTTCTGTCCTCCACTATCTCTCAAAATCTGTCCAAGCTCAAGTTCGTTGTTTCTATGACACTCTCTATCCATCTCATGCTGTGCCATCCCCTTCTCCTTTTGCCTTCAATCTTTCCCAACATCAGGGGTCTTTTCCAATGAGTTCTGTCTTCTTATTATGTGGTCAAAGTATTTAAGTTTCAGCTCTAGTATTTGACCTTCCAGTGAATAGCCTGAACTAATTTCTTTAAGTATTGACTGATTTAATCTCCTTGCTGTCCAAGGGACTCACAAAAATCTTCTCCTGCACCACAGTTCCAAAGCATCCATTCTGTGGTGCTCAGTTTTCCTTACATTTCAATTCTCAAGAATATTATTATTAAGAATATTATTTTGATAGAAACTGGAGAATTTCTCAACTTGGGTTCCTGGAGAGCCCAGAGAGATCTCAGCCTCCAACTAGATCCACTGACTAGGGGTTGAATAACTTGAAATGCCAAAGTGAAAAGAAAAGTATTTATTAACATGCTAAGGAAGATTGTTCACTGATAGCAGCTCCAGCTTCTCAGGGCACAGGTTTGGTTTTATACTTATTCAGGTTTGCTTAAAGTACACAGCCAACCAGCAGCATTATGCACTACTTTAGGACAGAAAATTAACAGCTTTCACAGGAGAGAAAGGTAGAAAAAGGGGAAAGTCAGTCAAGGGGAAAAGGGTAGTTTTTGGGAAAATTGCCATGTGGCCGGCAAGATTTTTTTATTGGAATAAGAAAACACTCCCCATTCAAGGTCAGGAAAGAAAGGAGGTGACCAAATATTTTTTTACAATTGTTAAAGAAATCTGCTCGATCTGAGGTTGAGGGAACCATTTAGACAAAGATTCAAGTATTTCTTACCTAAGGACAACAAATGGTTTTTCCCACCTTGGAAGGAATTATCTGCTTTATTGTGTACTTACAGAGTGTGTTTCATTTTTCTTCCAGTAGCTTTTATAGATTGCAGAAGGGAGAGACTAGAAGCTGGAGGACCACTTAAAAGGCCATCTATGCAGGCAAGAGGTACCAAAGATCTGAATAGATCATTAGAAAAAAAGCAGTTTCAGTGGGGTTTAGCCTACAAGGGTGGAGACTAGGTGGGTATGTAGGTAATGGAAACAGTCAGATGAAGTGAGAGTTCTTAAGGATGCCAGGTGTGGGCATGTTTGCAGGTAGCATGGAAGGAGCCAGGAGGTGGTGTTTGATGTTTGGGAAGAGTGAGATGTTAAGATGACAATCACTGGAGAAGAGGTACATATTGAGGGGTTTGCCTAGACAAGGATCAGGGCCACCTTTTCATTGGAGATGAGTGAATGAGGAAATAGTGGGCAAAAGATATTTGATGTTAGTTGAGGAGAGGAGAAGAGGAATCTCTCAGGAAATGAGTGAATTAAAAAAAAACACATTTATTAAGCACTTAACATGTGCCAAGTACTATGCTAAGCACTAGGGAATACTAATACAAAATCAAAGACAGTTCCTGCTCTCAAGGAGCTTACATTCTAATGGGGAGGGAGCAGGGGGGAGAACACATCTTGGAGAGTTGTGACCAAAGATACATTGGTTTGGAAAGTTACAGGGATGATGAGGTGAGCCATAAGGAGATACTGACATACCCTTTCCAGGAGCAAAGACATAGTCAATTTGATTATGTTTCCATAACTAGAAAGGGGAGAAAATGGTGAAAGAGATTATGTGTGAAGCAGCCTAACAATTGATAAGAAGTCTGGGGACTGAAGTGAAGTATGGCTAAAGCCTGGGTCTAGATGTAATAGGTAAATGATTCAACCATCAATGAAGACAACAGGAGCTTCAAATTAGGCGTTCTGGGCATGAAAAGTGAAGTCCTCCAAGGCATGGAGGACCATGTCTTAGGAAGAATGATAGTAGGTGAAGGGGAATCCAAGGAGTGAAGAAAGAATGAAGATTAGAAGAGACAAAGATAAATGTAAAAAGAGCAAGACCCTGGCAGGAAATAGCGGGTGATGTAATCAAGAGTGTAAATTAGCCTGGGCAAGTACTTTCACCTCGTCATCAGAGAATGGTGACTTCCACAGCTGAAAGGTAGGAAGAAAAGCTAGTTTAGTGGATTTGAGGAGAAAAGATAAAGGGTGGCCAAGGATATGTTGTCTTCTGGGGGGAACTAGCCTTCTAGGTATGTAAGTATATGGAGAAAGTGAAAGAGGAAGAGGTCTAGAACAAAGAAGAGCTTGTCAATTATAGAAGAGGGAGGGAGTAAAGATTAGGAGCTCAGGTATTAAAGGGCAGAGATAGCTGGGATTAAGATAGTGAAGGGTGGTAACAAGAGAAGGAAGTTTCATCTCAGCAGACAACTTCCCTTTGTCCTTTGATAAATATAAAGGGATTTAATTTAGCTTGTTGTATTTCAGTAGGCCATCCATGGGTCATCTTGTGAGATAGTTGGAGATGCTGTATGAAGTAGTGAATAGAGCACTAATCTTAGAGTCAGGAAGATCTGGTTTCAATTCTTGCCTCCCTCTCGTACTCTCTGAGGGATGATGGGCAGGCAAGTCATGTAGCTTCTCAGTGAGCCAGGTAACCCTCTCAGATGAGAATTTAGGTTCCTTGAAAGTAGAGGTTGTTTTATTCTTTGTACTTGTATCCCCAGAGCCTAACACAGTGCCTGGAACATAATTGGTGCTTAATAAATATTTGATTGATTAATGAGTGCTAGGAGTTCTCTATGTCAACTAATCTACAAGCATTTACTAAGTCCCTATGTGCTGAGGGCCGGGGATACAAATAAGAAAAAAGGAAAGATAGTTCCTGTCCCCAAGGAGCTTACAATCTAATGGGGAAAGGCAACACTCAAAAGGAAGTTGGAAAAGGGAGGGAAGGTGCAAAACTAGGCAGAGCTGCTGATGGAAAGTGGAATGAGCTGTAAGTCCAATTTCTGCCCTCAACAAAGGAAGGTTTTGGGAAGAGTTTAATACTCCATCCTCCAGCACTCCAATCAGAGTAGAGAAGAGGGAGGAGGCTGAGGGAGATGGGAAGGCGCTGAATAGCCAAGGCTCATGCACCATGGTGATGAGACTGGAAGTGATGGGTTTATCCTGGGATGGGCACCTTGCTTCATGGAGCTGAAACCAAGCAGAATGGAGTGAGCTGGAAATCCAATTTCTGCCTATAAAGGAAGGCTTTGGACGGAGTACAGAGATAAGTATATGTAAAAATATATACCAAATAAATACAAGGTAATTTTGGGAGGGATTCAGTAAAAGCCTTATATAGGAAATAGTGCTTACGGTGAAGGAAGCTAAGGATTCTAAGGAGTGGAGGTGAAGAGGGAGTATATTCCTAGCATTCAGGTGAGCCAGTACCAAAGCACAGAGAGGAAATGCAGTGTCTTAGGTGAGGATCATAGTGTTTGAAGGAGGGTGATGTATAATAAAACTGGAAAGATAAATTGGAGTCAGATCATAAAAGGCTTTAAATGCCAAGAGGAATAGTTTTTATATTATCCTAGAGGTCATAGGGAATTCTTCAAGTAGGGAGCTGACCTTGTTATTCTTGTGCTTTCAGGATATCACTTTGGCAGCTCTGAGGAGGATGGCAGAGGAGAGGAGAGACTTTTGGCAGGGAGACAAAACTAGAGTCTGTTGCAATAGACCAAATGAGGGATGATTAGGACCTGAACTAGGATGGTGGCCATGTGATTGGAGAGAAGGGGAAAAAATATGAGACATTGCTGAGGGCAAGTGCTGAGTCAAAAATTACTCCTAAGTTGTAAACCTGGGTGACTGAAAGAATGGTTTTACCTTTGACAGAAATAAGGAAATTTACAAGTGTGGTGGGTTTGAAGGAAAAGATAATGAATTCAGCTTTGGAAATATTGAGTTTGGGATGTTTACAGGATATTTAGTTCAAAACATCTAATAGGGAGTTGGTGATTCAGGACTAGAGTTCAGGAGGGAGACTAGGACTGGATATATAGAAATGGGAGTCATCTGCGTAGAGATGATAATTAAGCCCATTTGAGCTGATGAAGTGAAGTCACCCAGAGAAAGTATAGGAAGAGAAAAAAAAGGAGGGCCTGGGAAAGAACCTTGGGAAATACAAACAGGGGTTGAGAAATCACAGGTTCAGACTGGCTGTGTGATCCTAAGCAATTCTCTCTAGGCAAGAGAAATTGCCAACCTGCATTGATAGAAGAAGTTTGCTCTCCAATGAAATACCAATATATAAACAGACAAACAGATAAACCATTTATTAAGGACTTACTATGTGCCAGGTACTTGCTAAGTAAATACACAGAAGCAAGCGAGACAGTCTCTGCCCTCAAGAAACTCATATCCTAATACGTGAAGACAACACATTAAGGAGAGTTGGAAAAGGGGTGGAGGGTGCACATGTGGCACTGTGTGGAAATAGGTGAGAAGAGATGTGGAGTCTTGGTTTTGGGAAAGATAAGTTAACAGATCATTCTGAGAATATTGCCCTTCAGAAGACAGAAACACTTTAGGGTCCTATCAGAAGATTGAAGTGGGAGAGGAGAGAGTTTGGTTTTTTTTTTTTTTAATAGATGGGAGACTCTATTCTTTCAAACCATAAGGGTAGAGAAGGCCCCCCCCCCCCGATTTCCTTATAAAAAAGTGAAAAGTGCATAAATTATCTCTAGACCCATAATTATAGAGAACATGAGCCTTTTAAAAGAAGCCCAAGCAAGTTAAGAGCTGGAGAAATTGGCATTGGAGACACTAGGGTTTTTTTTTTTAATATATATTTGTTTTAGCCTGAAGCATCAGCAAAAAGCTGCTAAAAGGTCCTGATGCATAGAATCTGAATTTAGGGGATCTAGACAGAGTTAGAAGGAACCTCAGAAACCATCTGGTCCAACTCCCTCAGTCTGGCTGCAGTTTACTGTGGCTGCTCATTAACTCAGAGTGTCTATCTAGTAGTATAATTTTGCTTCATTCCTCATTTATACCTGATGTATTTACATATGCAAGTTCATACTAACTTGGAAAGAGGACTCTAATAAAAGGCAATGGCATCTGTCGCTGGCCTTGGTCTGTTTACCATATAAGGTGTGTCTTGTTGATTTTTAACAATAACTTAAAGGCATAGATGATATGCTTAGTAAATCTTCCAATGACATCTAGCCGGAAGGTTGGTGAATACATTTTGTGAAAATAGCTTGCTCCTAAGAATGTCAATTGGCTAAAATGTTGGGACAAATTTAAGAAGATAAAATTCAAAAAGGGAAATCTAAAGTTGTGCACTTGGCTTAAAAAATACTTCAGAAGTACAAGACTGATGAGGCATGACTACAAAGCAGCTCATCTGAAAAACACCTAGGGGCTTTGGTGGACTAAAAGTTCAATATAACTCAAAATACAGCCAGGCTTCATTAAGAGAAAAATTCTAGGTTTCATTAAGAGAAAAATAGGGTCCAGAACAAGGGAGGGAATGGTTCTACTGTACTTTACCTGGTCAGATAACATCTGGAATATTGCATCCAGTTACAGGTACTGCATTGATAATCTGGAGAGTATCCAAGGGAGCACATGCAGGATAGTGAAGGGCCTCACGATCACTCTGTATTAATATTGCTTGGAGAAACCAGAGGTGTTTAGCCTAGACAATAGTAGACTTAGGGGGGATATGATAACTTCTTTCAGGTAATTGATGGGCCTTGGTGTATATAAAATTTGTTTTACTTGGTCCCTGAAGATAAAACTAGGAATGATGAGTGGAAATTACAAGGAGGCAGGTTTCAGTTCAATGTAAGGAAAAACCTTCTAATAGTTGGAACTATGCAAGGATGGAACTGGCTGCCTCAGGGAGTGATAGGTTTGCCACCACTGGTCTTCAAGTTGGACAACCACTTGTTAGGAGTTTAATAAAAGGGGTTCTTTTTTTAGGTACCAGTTGGACTAGTTAGTCCCTTCCAGGACTAAGCATCTGAGATACAAATAGCAACCTAGATGCTGCTCTTTATGAGAAAAAAAGGTTATTTAGCTAACTTCTTAACCAGTCAAGCCTGTAACCAGAATAAGAATAGGAATATATAGTATTTATGTAGTGCTTTTTAGGTTTGCAAAGTGCTTTATAAATATTACTGCATTTTATCATCACAACTTTGGAAGGTAGGTGATATTATTATCCCTATTTTATAGATAAGAAAACTGAGTTGGATAGAAGTTTAAAAAGGTTACTTATCTTTTAAATATCTGAGATGGGATTTGAACTCAGACCTTTCTGACTCCAAGTATAGTTCTCTATCCACTTTGCCACTGCATATGATCATTTCAGAAAAGTCTGTCTTTACAGATCCTTATGATAACAATAACAGGGAATAAGAGATTTCATTTGCATGGAAAGCTCAAAGCTAAAGATCAATTTCTTGCTGACCACAATTGAAGACAAATGTGTTTGGATGAGAGTTCCCAATAGCAAATTCTATTCTAGGGAACTTCCAATATGAGGGAGGAGAAAGAGAGGGAGGAGGTGACAGGGAAAAGAGGCAAAATAACTACATCTTAGAAGAGATCAGAATTCTTTTTGAGTGTAGGTCAGTCATTCCAGTAGTCAGGTAGGTTTTTCTCCCATTCTAGAGAGTCAGCATATCAATCAAAAGGACTCTACTCCTGGCTCTGGTCAATGTTTCCAGCACCTCACTTTCATCTTGAGAGCTGGGATTTCAACACAAGGAATGGCACAATCCAGAGCACGTTGCTAATTGCAGTCTTTTCAATTCTTTAAGACCTTGACCACTTTTCAGCGAGGATATTTGCATGTATTCCAGTTTCCCTAATACTTGGACAGTAGCATGTTTTTTCTTCCAGATGGAGGTTGTGAAGGAAGGATAACATGAAAAGAGTGACCTGCATTAATATGCTACTACTCTCTCCATATCTCAGGCTGCAAACATGTTTGGGATGCATTGGAATTATATATGTGAGGAATAGGGAGAATAGCGGGAGTGGGGGGGAAGGGACAAGTCCATGAGCCCAATTTTCAGAGAAAGCACAGCAGTTCTTGTCAACTGAAAGAAACGTTTCACGCACATGGTAGGTCAGAATGTTATTTTTATAATTCAAACCACCTGGTCTCATCCCCCCCCCCCCACCCCATCCTTCATGCTATTTCTACACACATACATTGAAGACAGTCCCTGGTAACTATTACAAAACCACGTGGGTCTCTTTTTCTTTTTTAAACTTAAGGTGAAGACAAGATGAATTGACTAGGACTTGAGATCTTGGTTTATTTTTACAGTTGTTTTCTTACCCTTTGATATAAAAGGGCTCAGCTCTGATTGAGCCTAATGCTTGGGTGCAGAAGTTTTCACACAAATCAGATAGAGGGAAGAGGGTTGTGTATGGGGGGGGAGGGGAGGAGAGAGAGAGAATATACCGAGATGGGGGAGGGAGGAATGCTGCTTTATTTCCAGATCAGTGGCCAAAGTCCCCTAAAACTGGCGAACTGGAGAAGTGGAACCCTCCTATGGAGTTAGCCCCAAGTCCCTATTCAGTGTGGGGCCTATTTTTCCCCCAAGCTTTTCTCTCACTGCACCCCACTGTTCTATTTGGAGGCAAAGCTGCTCTATCCACTTTACTTGATAGGAAAAGATTAGCCTAAAGTTTCTGGAGGGGGTGGGAAATGAAATATTCTCTCGTAAAAAAAATAACTCAGACCACCAATTTCACTGGGCTGGCCACTCATTAGAGCTGCCAATTAGCCTATACATGACTTTCAAACGTTCAGGGAATAAGCCAGACTACTCTCCACCTTTGTGTCTCATTAATTGCAGAACAGTATGCTTTCCTGTGGAGATTTCCACCAGGAAATGCCTCCCCTAGCAGAAATGTTACATTATATAGCATGTTGCCAGTCAAAGTAAAGGTATCCCAAGTGCACAGACAGGGAAGTGGTTATGGGTGATTTTAAGGAGAAATCTTGGCATTAAAACAATATGAGAACTGGGCCACACTCCTCAAAATGTGCAGCAAAATTATTGGAGTCCCTTCTTGGGATATGGAATGTTTAAACCAGGCATTATTCAATAATTCATTGAAAAATAAAGCATCAGAATGCTATTTAGTCAAGTCTACAAATCATCTTTTGTATAATCAAATTTTCTCTTAGTCACGCCTCTCCTGGGAAGAACTTAAACATATAAACTCAGTTTATTGTGATTTAAGTAGATCCTTAATTCACTGGTCACTGAGAATAATTATCCGATGTCCATAAGCATATGTTTTCCATCTATAGCGTCATCATTGCCTTAGGTAACTTGCTCCTTAAAACCAAGTTTCTGTCTATTAGGAGACATGTCTTTCGTTTAAGCCTCTTTCTCTTTCCTTCCCAGGATTTGTGGGGAAAACTGATGGTTTGAAAAACTGTACTGGGGCTAGGAATCAAAGAGTGCTAAGGAAAGTAATCACCTGTTAGAATCTTGGCTTTGTATGGAGCTTATTAGGGCAATCCCTTCCTCTGAGCCTCAGTTATCTCATCTGTTAACAGGAGAGAAAACTGGTTCTTTTTCTGTCCATCAGTTTCTTAGATCAGTGGGTTCTTAAACTTTTTGGTCTCAGGACCCTTTTATATCTTTAAAAAGTATTGAGGACCCCCCCAAGGAGCTTTTTTATGTGGGTGATATTTTTATATCATTTTGATATCATTATGAAAATAATTTTGACCCTGAGAAGACCCTGAAGGTCTCTGGACCCTTAGGCATCCCTGGACTGTACTTTGAGAACTGTTTCCTAGACTATAATTATCGAACACAAAACATTGGGATTAAAGCTAAAATATTCTTCCAAACATCTGGATACTTGGAAACATCCAGAAAACTGGCTTTGATCCATGTTTTTATCATTGTTTTTGTGGGATAGTTCATAGAGTCCCATTTTTGATACATACTGACTGTGTCACCTTGAGAAAGTCATTTAACTCCTCTGTGCTCTAGGCAACTCTCTAATAAGGTATAGAGATGTTGAACTTCATTGGTACAAGGAATTTCTTAGACCAAGGAAATCACAGGCCCAATTCCCAGTTCCTATCCCTACCCAATCTTTGATGAAATTCTAGAAGAGAAACGTTACTCAATATCTGGATTAAAATGGAAAACATTCAGTCAGTTATCCAGATGTTTCCCAATACACAGATGTTATGAATGAAAAAAGAGATGAGTAGGTCACATGGCAAGAATGAGAGATAACTAATGGACAGCCCAAATTCTCCACTGATGTGCTTGAGAGCTCAAAAGAACTTGAGGAAGGCACTCGAGTTTGGACTCCAAGTGACAAAGTTGTGTAAGGACATTGGCAAGGAAATAGAGGGTAATGAGGCATGGAAAGTTTGTGATCTGTCTTGTCAGAAGAAATACACACACCCAGGAGATTACAGATCCACTGAAGTATTGAATGGCATGGTGTGCTGGAAAGAGAGAAGCATCTGGTGACCCCTGTTTTAGATTGAATTACTAATTCTGCAAGTTCCTGGGAATGTGACCCTTCCCCACCGGGTCTCAGTTTCTTCATTTGTAAAATGAGGTGGTTGGAACAGAGGATCTTAAAAGTCCTTCCTAGTTCTACTAGTCTGAAAATTGGCACATCATGTGAGCTCTGCCTAACTTGTCAGCACCAAAGCTATTTGTCATGTATTTGTTTCCTAGAAAGCAAAGGAGGCTCTAACTTTTGCCAGTAACTATAATGCCTCAATGAATAAGCACCCCATGCTTTTCACATAAATTCAGCTATTGCTATAATTCTGAGTTATAGTCGCAGGATGAACTTATTAATTCAAATTTATATTATGCTTTGCTTATATACATTGTACCTACTAATAATTACTCAAGGGAGTTTTTGCTGTTTTCCCTAAACAAAAGTAAAATTCATTCATCTAAATCACCCCAGCAGACTTACTTGCAGAATACCAGGCCACTGCTCTGAAAATAAAGGTTGAATTGCAGAACTTTTAATCAAAATATAAAGGTTTCAAAAAATGAAGATAAAATACTTAATGACATTCCCTTTGGTACTGAAAACAAAAACATCTGCAGGAACAATGAACGGCTTTACTTCTGAGTTCAGCAAGAGGGGAGCCAGAAGCTGATCTGATGGCCCTTATGTTAGTCTTTTTGTAGTAAATGGAAATTACTGTACAGTTTTCATGGTCATGGTATGTGGTCAGGATGAGAGTGGGGGTGAGGGAGCAGGCAGGAATTAGCTGCCCAGACAAAAATGGCATGAAGCAAATGCAGGAATTTCTGCTTAAGATCTTTAATATCAGGGAATGGATTTTTTTTTAAAATACAAGTTTGTATCTTAGATCTGTAAAGATTTTGTTTTTAATTCTTCTGAATCAATAGGGAAATTTTTAAAAAGGAGAATTATTCACTTTTTCCTCTTGCTATAATGAGTTCTGGGAGCATATGATTCAATAACATGGCTAAATAGAAGGCTTGATGTGTCTTTGTCTTTCCAGTTTTTGGGGGCGAGTGGAGGGGTGGAGGGGTGGAGGGGTAGTTAATTAATCTTTGCATACATCTACAATTTACATTTGGGTGCAAAATTTCCTTGTATAAGAACCAGAGTGTTTTGGTTCATTCTAGTCTTTTGACTGCTTTACTCAGATTAGTTTCAAGACTAAAGCCCATCTGCTCAGCTCTCATACCCTTTCCCTAAAGAGTGAATGGACAGAATTTCTCACAGCTTTTAAGCAACTGCTTGAGAAAGAGAGGGATTAATCCCAATATCCATTCTAATATTCATCCCTCCAGTAGAATCACTTTGGCTTATTTGAACTAATGGAGGGGATATCTGAGACCAAGTAAGACAACTGCTACCATACATACTGGTTCCTGCATGTTTCAGTATAAAAATTAAGAAGCCATCATAAAATGCTGTGCAATGCATAGGGGTGACATTTGATTATGTGACAAGCATTGTAGGAATGAGAATGTAGGTTGTTAGAGTCCAACTGCTGGCAAAAATATGATGAAATGTTATATGGTGATAATGGCATTTAAGATGGTTTCTGATACACAAAGAAAAGAATGACAGCAAAGCTTTAGAAGATGATTTCTCTGTTTTCCTTTTCTACCTCATATTTCTGCTGCCAAGTAGGTAAAATGACTCATTTGGGCAGTTAAAAGTCAATGCTTGAAGTATCTTAGATTCACAAAACTCTGGACATTTTAAGTAAGGATGTTAATGGTCCTCCTGAGAACTTTATGATAAGATGATTTAAACATATGGAAAACAAGACTCTGAAATAATCTTGGGACTCACAAACAGACCTCCCCTCAGAAGAGTTTAGTTCATGTTCTTCAAAAAAGTCATATAAGACCATGACAAGGACATTCAATTACTTCCCAAGGGAGACCCTATCATTTTTGCAGAGATATTTATAGGATTTCGGGGATGATTGGTGATTCTCAAACTAGCAAAATAAAAGTAGGTGGAATATTCCCTTAAATACACTCAAAAACATGGTGTTGAGCTGTCAAATGTGTTCGATATTCATGACAAATGGTAGTGTAACAATGTGTATTCATTTTATATGAACAGATGTTTATGCACATAATATGTATATACCTATATTTTACTTAATATGTGTATCTTTTGCGGTCAACTTTTGCTTATAAATGATCGTGGGAGACAAGGTAAGTATGGATAAATAAAATCCATAGAGAACCATAAACTATCCTGTAGGCAATGTTTTCAGCCTCTTCAATCACAGCTGCTAACAGCTGTGTAACAAAGTTCATATATTTGAATTTTACCTTTTCCTCCTCATTTGTGGAGAGAAATAATTGCTATATGAAATATCTAGACACTAAACTCTTGATTATCTATCTTCATTTATAGATGAATCCACATGGGCTTTTAAGGCACTTCTATTTGGTTGTGGGCTGCAAATTTTTTTGCGGGGGGCAGTAGATTTTTCTTTATAACTTCATAACTCAGCGGAAACCATACCATAGATTTGCATTCTCAGAGAATGGTGCTGGGGGAGCAGAGTAAGATAGCTTATGATTAAAAACATGGTGTGGCTAACCTCTTTTCCTCTTTCCCTATCCAGACTCAATATTTTTATGCCCATCAAGGTTTGTTATTGAGTCATTTCAGTTGTGTCTAACTTTTCATGACCCAATTTGTAGTCTTCTTGGCAAAGATACTGGAGTGGCTTGCCATTTCCTTCTCTAGCTCATTTTACAGATGAGGACACTGAGGTAAACAGGGTGGTGAAGTGACTTGCCCAGGGTCACACAGCTAATAAGTGTCTGAAGCCACATTGGAACTCAGGTAAATGAGTCTTTCTGGCCTGGTTCTCCATCCACTGCCCCACCTAGCCGCCATCTAGGCATCAAGATTTACTTTACAGCTTTCATCTCCTCCTCTGCACCCGCCTATAGCAATGGAAATTGTCTGTACTCAACAATTCAAAACTTATATGTATTACTTGGTATCATTGACTGTTGTGTCATTAAATCAGACTTTTAAAACTAGAAGTTACCTAACAGTTCATTTTCTACTAAAAATTAGAAATTCCCTCTATAATATGCTTGAATCCCCTTTGTATCCTTGAGGATCTGTTTGAACATTTCCAGTGATAGGGAGCTCAAAAATAATGGGAATCCCCTTCCAGGACTAACTGTTAGAAAAAATCTTTTTCATATTGAACCAAAACCTGCCCTTGTAACTTCCTTGTTCTGCTCTCTGAACCTATAGGGAAAGTCTTCCAACTGACAGATATTCAGATATCTGAATACAACTGTTGTGTCTCCCATTAGTCTTTATTTCTACTATCTCTATCAGTTTTAGGAGTCATTTTTTCAGAGGACATTGTTCCAGAATTCTAGGAACTATGGGTTTCTGTGATCACCATCCTGTCTATCCTCTTCTGATTACCTCTTTCTACCGATGACCTCAAGCTGGGGTGGGAGAGGGGGAAGAGTCACTAATAGTTTAGTTTTTTGGTTCTTAATTAAATATGACAATTCTTCTAGTTTCCTATTTTTAACCACACTTAACATTAATACTCAATATCTTAAGAGGCAGAATTGCAAGGACTGGCAACCTTATGGAGTGAAACGAGCTTGAAGAGGAAGTTAGGAAGCATAGGCCCTGGTCTTTGGCTAATGCAAGGTTACACACATTTGTCTTTCTCCAATTTTGTCTTGTTGGTATTGATCCAGCATTCCAACCTATTAATATCTTTTCGAATCTTGATTCTATCATCTCGCATGTTAGTGATGCTTCCCAGCTTTGTGGCCTCTGAAATCTTGATACACACTACTTTGTTGTTTCATTGTTGATTATAACGTTGAACACAGCATGTCAGCTCTTTAAGAGTAGACATCATGTTTTATCATTCTTTTGTGCCTAGAACAGTGTAAGATTCAAATACTTACTGATGGATAATCTATGTAAAGTACTACATGCTATTCTGCTGGTCAGTTGTTTCAGTTGTATCTGACTCTTTGTGACCCCATTTAGGCCTTCCTGGCAAAGATACTGGAGTGGTTTGCCATTTCCTTCTCTAGCTCATTTTACAGATGAGGAAACTGAGGCAAACAGGGTTAAGTGACTTGCCCAGGGTCACACAGCTAGTAAGAGTCTGAGGCCAATTTGAACTCAGATCTTCCTGACTCCAGGCCCAGTGCTCTATCCACTTTGCCACCTAGCTGCCATACAGATTGGATTATAATGTAGGTTAAATAAGAGCAAATAGTTATATGAGGCAAGACAATACAGTAGAAAGCTATAGGAGGCAAGGCAATATAGTAGAAAGAGCATTGGCCTGGAGTCAGAGGATATGGGTTCCAATGCTGCCTCTGATGTTTTCTACCTGTAGGCAAGTCACAACTTCCCTGGGCCTCAGTTTCCTCATTATTAAATGAGAGAGATCGACTTGATGGTCCATTAGGTCCCTTCCTGCTTCAGATCACTGACACTATATAATGCTTTAAGGTTTGCTGAGTAGTTTACGTACATTATCTCATTTTAACCTCACAACAACTCCATGAGGTAGATGTAATTATTCCCATCTTACAGATAAGAGAATCAAGGCTCAGGAAGGTTGACACATGCCAATGGTCACATAGCTAGCAAATGGTGGAGGTAAGACTTGAATAAGTTTATATTCCATCTACTACCCATCACACTGCTTCTCACACCTCCAGTGTAAAAAGTATAGCACATAATTTTCATTTTATTACATAGAAAGACTGTAATATTGTTAATATCCTTGTCTTCTGATCTCAGTGTTACAGAGGGTCCTACTCTATTCATGATGGAAATGTCTCTTGTTGACAAATAGATTAGCACTTCTTACCTGGAAGTTACCAAAACAGCTTCCTCCAGGGAGGGTGACGTAACTCACAAATGGAGGCCCAGGAGATGGCAATGACTCATATACCACCAAACCTTCACTTGGGAACACAGCTTTCTGCTGCTGTTTGCTTTCCCAAAATTCCTGTAGCATTGACACAACATTCACTGGAAAAAAAAATAAGCACAAATAATTGTTAGATATAGACATATCTTTTTTTAAATTTTTAACTTTAGGCAATTGGGGTTAAGTGACTTGTTCAGGGTCACACAGCTAGTAAGTGTCAAGTGTTTTGGTCTGAGGCTAGATTTGAACTCAGGTCCTCCCGATTCCAGGTCTGGTGCTCTATCCACTGCGCCAGCTAGCTGCCCCTAGACATATCTTCTTAACACACTGATTTTATTTCCCACAGAATTTCAGTTAGAAGGGACATGAGAAGGCTTCTAGTCCAACCTAATTCACCCTTTCTCCAACAGGTGGTCATTTGGTCTCTACTTGAAGACCTCCATGAACTCCTTGCCCT
Source organism: Vombatus ursinus (assembly GCF_900497805.2). NCBI lineage: Eukaryota > Metazoa > Chordata > Mammalia > Diprotodontia > Vombatidae > Vombatus > Vombatus ursinus. The sequence continues at coordinate 704,023 of NW_020954606.1, read as the reverse complement.
CTGAGACAGATCATTCCTCTTTTGGGTTAACTCTGGTTATTCAGAAGTTTCTCTTTATATTGAGCCAAAAATCTATGTTTTGCGATCCGTTGCTCCTATTTCTACCATCTGGAGCCAAGCAGAATGGAATAAATCTCCTTCCATTTGACAGATCATTCTTCAGATCATTGAAGTCAGCTACTGTGTCTCCTCCAAGCCTTCTATCTGCAGTTATTTTGTTGCTATTGTTCATCCTTCATTCGTGAAGAGGATCAAAGACATCACATTGCCTTGCTTATGAATTTTTTTTAACCTAGCCTTAACCATTGAATGGGTGTTGCCTCAGACAAACTGAGACCTGGGAAAGACTTTAGCTTGAAAAGGCCAAGGTCTTCCACTGCATCCAGGGCCATCTCCAGTCATCCTGATCTATGTCTTGACACTGGACCCAGATGTCCCTGGAGGACAGAGTGAGGCTGATGACTTTGCACAGCCCTGCCTCACTTAAATCCAATTCAGTTGCAAGTCAAGACATCATATTCTTGTTGTTATTGGTCCTCTTTGAGAACAAAGGACAAACAGCAACAACAAGAAATGAGACATAATTGTGCAAAGTCATCAGCCTCACTCTCTCCTCCAGACTCATCAAAGTTCAGTGGCAAGACAAAAGTCAAGATGACTGGTGATGGCCTAGAAGGCAGTAGAAAGACTTTCACCTTTCTAAATTAAGGTCTTTCCCAAGGCTCAGTTTGTCTGAGACAATGCTCATTTAGTGACTAAGGTCTAGGTAAGAATTGGACAAAAGATGGCCTAATTTATCATCTCAAAAATATCAATTGGGAGGGGAAGACGCTCAAAGTTTCTGGCCAGAACAGAAAAAAATTGCTATTTACACTCATTCTAAACCATCGAAACCTAAACAATTAGCCACAGACCCTTGGGCTGGGAGCTATTACCAGTCAGTCAATAAAAGCCAGAGTGATTTGGGTTGAAAGGCATAGTCCAGTAGCTCCATTTGAAACATAATGGGCTATTTTAAAGCCTGTTTTTTTCAGAGCTATATTTCAAGAAATTCATAAATGATAACTACACAAGACAAAAAGTAAACTGTCCCAATCTTTTGAAGAAAAGAATAATAAAAACAAATAATAATAAATAATAAATTAATTAAAACAGAAATAAAAAAATCTAGCCCCCAAATCCCAAAATATATTACAAAATATAAGCGACCAAAAATTATATTCCAATGGACAGAGCACCCACATGTAAGGATATGACACCTCAAGTGGAGAGAGGGATCATATGTATTGAAGGAAGGAGGAGGAAGAGGAGGAGCAAGAAGGGGAAGAAAAGGAGGAGGAGGAGGAGGAGGAAGAGGAATAAAAAATCCATTCCTGTCAGTCCTGAGGGATTTATGGCAGTGTTCTATTCCCTTAAGCTTCCCAATTCCTGTCATAATTTGCCCACCCTCCATGGGTAGTCTACCCTCATGGAGCCTGGCTCTCATATTTCCAAGGAGGCAACTAGCTAATCTGAAAAGCAAATCTGTGCCCATGCATGGGTGGTGTCCTTTCATTAAGGAACTAAATTTTTTTTTTTACCTTTTAGGTAACACATACATACATGCATATACACATATACATACATACATACATACATACAGATAGACAGACACAATGGCCTTATGAAAGTAATGCCATGCCTATCTAACTATAGCCTATTCAGTCTAACTCAGAGATTTTAATGATGAAACCTGCAAGCCACATAGGAAGGTCCTTGTGGTGCCACCTATAACAGCCATTAAGTAGCTTCACCAACAGTGGTAAAAGTTTTTTCTAGAAGCATATTAGGCCCCCTGACCATGTAACTAGATTTTTCACTTTTTAATTTACCGCCGAATTCACTATAATAATATAATTTATTATACTTTTTTGTTTTTGTTATTTTGAACTTGATAATCACCAACAAACATGAGCATTTCTATATACAAAGAACATAAAAATGGATTATACTTGTGAAAGAGCAAATCTCTATTTCATACAGCTTTCTTTAAAAAAAAGTATATAATATTACTTTCAAAGTTGTCCTGCTTATCTGTGTTTCCTTCTAGACTTTCTTCTGTTCTCTACATTTAAAAAGGATTCAATGACCCTCTTTTCTTCTCTTTTTCATTTTGGTGACACTATATTTAGCTTCTCCCTTCCCCCAAAATCTCCTCCCTCACCCAAAGTAAAAAAGAAAAGAAAAACACAATCCTTCTAACAAATAGATATTGTTAATCAAAGCAATGATATATATTTACTATGCTTAAAAATGTATGTCTCATTCTGCACGTTGGGTCCATCAGCTCTTTTAAGAGACAGGTATCATGATTTATTATACATTGGTCCTCTGGATTCATGGTTGGTCATTGCTTTGGTTAGAGTTCTTAAGTCCTTCAAACATGATTTTCTTTACAGTACGGTTACTGTGTAACTTTTTCTCCTAGTTTTGCTCACTTCATTCTTCATCAGTTCAAATAAGCCTTTCTAGGTTTTTCTGAATTCATCCTTTTGTCATTGTTCAGTTTTGTTCTATCATCATATCTATCGTAGCTATTTATTGTAGTCTATTTATATCTATCATATCATACCATAAATTATTCATACCATAAATCATTATTTAATTGATGGGCACCCCTTAAGTTTCCAGTTCTTTGCTATGCTGCTATGTATATTTTTGTACATGTGGGCCCTCTCCCTCTTTCTTTGGTCTCTTTGGGGAAATTACCTAATAGTGTTATCACTGAGTCAAAGGGTATGTACAGTTTAGTGACTTTTTGGCTGTAATTCCAAATTGCTTTCCAGAATTATGAGACCAGTTCACAGTTCCATCAATAAAGCATTCCTGTGCCTGCTCTTCCATAATTCTTCCATCAATTCTCATCTTCCTTTTTTGCTGTCTTCTTTCAATCTGATGGTTTGTTTCAATTTGCATTTCTAATGTAGTTAGTTATTTGGAGCATTTTTTCATATGGTTTTTGGATTTCCCTTGAGAACTGCCTGGTTATATCTTTTGAGTACTTATGCATTAGAGAATAGGAATTTTTAAAAATAAAAAAATTGAGGCTGGCTCTTGTTCAATAAAAGAGGTAGGTGCCTAGTTATTGAAAGATAATACATAACATGAGAAAAAGGGTTGAGTTCTGCCTATTATGAGTATAAATAGGATTCTTTTGTTGGAATCCATTCTATGGGAATGAATTGCTTTTGTTATGTTTAATGATTACATTCTAAAATATTGATGGCTGGAGCTGTGCAAAAAAAAAAATAGTCAGCAGTCACTGGATGCTTTTTCATCTTGGCAAGGCTAGGTAATGTTCCTTTTAAAAACCTAAATAAGATGTTTGGTTACCTAACATTCTGGGAAGATGAAAGTTAACTATGTAGAGAATGTTTCGAAGAAACCAATTTAATCATCTTCCAACAAAGTGAGATTATCCTTACCCCATTCCATAGTTCTCCTTTCTAGTCACAACAATATATTGACAGAGAGGAGGACATGGAGGCAATTATAATAGGTATACTTTTTCAAGGCAGCTCTCTGTAATAGTACAACTTTTCACTTTTGCTCCTCTAGTGAATCTCTTTCATTTTCCAGGTCTGTGAAAGAATAACTATCACTTATATCATGTTTTAATGTGTGTAAAGTAATTTACAAATATTATCTCATTTTTCCTGACAGGAACCCTAGAAATTAGGTGCTATTGTTATCTTCATTTTACAGGTGAGGAAACTGAGGCAGACAGAATTTAAATTAAGGGTCATTAAGTTCTAAATTGCTTAATTTTACTTTGAGAATTCAAAAAAAGAGGAATTTTAAAAATAGCAATGTGACAAGATAGTTTAAAAATCCATTTCATTTAAAATTGGAATAATAGAGCAAAGTAAACCTAGGAACAGATAATACCATAGAGACCACTAGAAGATGACTATTACATTCTAATAGAACAATAACTTTCTCATTTATTTTACACAACCAATTTTTATTATCATTATACTTAGCATGATAATTACATGTATTAAAGATTTGTATTCTGATGATTTTTTTTTTGTAACCTTGATGAGGGCAGTTAGGTGGAACAGTGGAAAGAGTGCTGGACCTGGAGGCAGGAAGACCTGAGTTCAAATTTGGCCTCTAGCACATGCTAACTGTGTGGCCCTGGGAAAGTCACTTAACCCTATTTGCCTCAGTTTCGTCATCTGTAAATTGAGCTGGAGAAAGAAATGGCAAACTACTTCAGTATCTTTGCCAAGAAAACCCAAAATGGGGTCATGAAGAGTCTGAAACAACTGAACAACAACAACCTTGATGAACTGGTATTTGAAGCATTGTATTTATTAGTATTTCTAAAGTTGGAGCAATAAACCTATTACTTGTCTTAGCCTTGAAAAAATATTAAGTGTGAGACTATAATACTTATTGAGTATTGTGGAGAATTATAAGAGAAGCTGAAATATCAGTACTTGGTAAGCTGAAGCAATAAAACAAATGAAACTATAGTAAAATTTTGTTTTTAACTTTTTGCTGCTAATGGATTCAGAAAGACCTAAGATTAGATCAAGTTCCAAAAAACACAACTCCAAATCCTACAAGCCTAATTAGTATATAATAGGGTTGTCATTCTATTTCCATAATAGTAGTGTTATATGGAGGTTCCCTTGTATTTTAATATAAACAAATTGGGTTCTTTGTAATAAATAAGGTACATGCTATCCTCAGACATTACAGAGTTTTTAGAGATGGCTGCAACTAAATTGTACACCAAATTGAAGGGCTTTTATAAATGGGATGTATGTTATAAGCAATCAGAATTAATTTTAGGTATGAGTACAATGAGGAATTTTATGGTGAAAGCATGAAAATTTGATAACACAAATATGTGGGTTTTTTTTGAAGAGGCAAATCTAATTATTTTGATTATTTTGAGTTACATTAGTATTGTTATACTACAGGTTGAAAGAAAAATGAGCTTTTCAATTATTTTGAAAAGTATTCTCCCTGCTTCCTTTCTCTACTTCTGGATCACTATTCTAGAGCTAATAATTACCCAGGGCAGCTAAGCTATATAGTTTTGGTGGAAGTTCTTACCTAATTCAAGATGAAAGAGAGAGACAGGAGAGATATCTTTTTAAAGGAGGTAATCTTTTTTTTTTTTTTTTTAAAAAACAAACAAACATATTTCCACATTAGCCATATTGTGAAAGAAGAAACAGAACAAAAGGGGAAAGCCATGAAAAACAAAAACCAAAAAAGTTAGAATAGTATGTTTCTATCTACATTCAGACTCCATAGTTCTTTCTCTGGATATGGATAGCATTTTCTATCATGAGTCTTTTGGAATTGTCTTGGGTCATTGTATTGTTGAGAAGAACTAAGTCAATCATAGTTGATCATAACACAATGTTGCTGTTACTATATACAATGTTCAGGGAGGTAATCTTTCAAAAAAATAATCACAGAAAAAAGGAGAGGCAGTAACAAGATATTAAACGAATTCTACAATGTTACCCACGCCCAGTAATGTTTTCATGAGATAAGAACAAGTCCTTTGAGTGAATCAAAAGGGAGACAACATCATATTGGATGAGGCTGAGTTCAGTGAGCCCTAGAGAAGTTTCAGAGAAGCCCTGGAGAAGAAAGAAGAGCCCAACCTTTGATGAGACTTGTAGAATGCGAGGCCATGAAAAGACCTTTGGAGCCATGAGAGCAGAAGATCAGGCTGAGGCAGCCACCTGGGAGCAAGGCCGTTTGGACAGGCTAGCCATGAGGAAAGTTAGTACAGAAGTTGTGTTGCTGAAATCGTCTCAGACTATAGACGTCAAGGCCATAATCCTGTATCTTCTTTCCTCCCCCAGTTGTCCCTCTGGAAGCCTGAAGTCTTTCTTTCTGGGCACAGGATAGTCTGTTTACCTTTCTTTATTTCAAGGGTTTACTTTGTCTTTATAAACTGGCTGTACTTATAGGAAATAAGAAGGCTATTGAGGGGAAAGCATCATAGAGAAGAGAGAGATTGAGCTAACACTGAATTGTTTTGCCAGGGCACTGTCTCTTACTGGGGACCCAAGGCCAAGAAAAAAAAAAGACAGAGAAAATTACAGATCTTTTGATATAACTTTCCAGAACCGAGGAGCATTTTTACCAGCAAACCAATCTAGGAATTATAATAATAATGATGATGATGATGATGATGATGATGATGATGATAATGATAACAATAACTTTTATATTGTACCTACTATTGATCTCACAACAACCCTGGAAAGTAGGTGTTATTATTACCCCCATTTTACATTTGAGGAAATTGAAGTTAAGTGACTTGCCCAGGGTCATACAGGTCGTAAGTGTGTGAGGCTAACTTTGAACCGAGGTCTCTATGACTCCAGACCCAGTGTTCTATCCATTGTACCATGTACCTGCCTAAGGTTGAAAGGGATTTATATATATTATATAGTATGTGTGTATGCACATATGCATGTATGTGTTTATATACATACAGATATGTATATACACATATACATATGTGTATATACATGCATATATTATATATTTCTAAACTTTTATTTTTAATTTATGAAATAACACAAGCATTTCCATAACATAAGAGTTTGAAAAGGTTGGGAAAATAACAGGGCTACTAATATAGGGGGAACTTACCAAACAAATGGTCTATTACAAGGCTGTAGGTTTTTTAAAAAAATGCAATAGTTTGACCACAAATGTTGTATGACATGACTACTGAGGACCTGAAGAAGCTATAAGTCATGATTTATTTACATAATATTTGAGACTTGCATTTTTTGAAAAAATATGTCTCCAATATTTCCAGCAGAAGCCTTGCCACAATATCCCCACTAGAGACAGAAGTAACAACAATTTATATTTGTATAGTACTCTCTTTACTTAATAAAACTTGTTCATTGATTGATTAATTTCCTAAAAGTACCACATAGCCCACTGAATTGGTGCCTTGAATTTTCATCCCAAAGTCACTGTAGCTAAACAAACTCACTCTGTAGCAATGCCAGTTCTTAAATTCTTATGACCCCCAGGGAATAGGGGTACCTCTTCATTTTTAAAAGCTGTATGGTTTAGTATTTGAGGTATTGTTCAAAACTTTTTTTATCACAAGCAATAGCTGTCAATGATAACCAAAAATAATATTTTATATTAATAACAGTAATTATAATATTAATTATATTATAGTGGTATTAACTAATTAACTATTAACATTAATTCTTATTAATACAATATCATTATACTAACAAGAATATTAGTACTAATAGTATTCACACTACTCACTAGTATTCAGTATAGTTGAAAACAATGGGCATTCAGTAGTAAAGGACTCAATCCCTTAGTACCTATTCCCAGACTATAAGCATTATTAAACTAAAAATTATAAAAGATGGTTTGTGTTTCTATCAATCCTGATAACAGGTTGTTGTTTTTTAAAGTGTGGAAATCTGATAACATAACTGTGCATATAATTTCATGAGGAAAACCTAATTGCTTTGACTAGCTAAACAGTTCTGTTAGTAGTATTGTTACTAGGACCTACATTAAAGCCTTACTCTGATGCCTCTCCATGGTATGGAAATGACCTGAATGTGTTCTCCAAGGTTAAAAGAATCGAGCATAAGCTCTGAACAGTCCAACCAAACTAGAAAGACTTAGAGTTTGGGAAGATCAGCTGAGTGAAATTTGGAGACATCACCAGGATTGTTTCAGGGTAATGACTTTTTTTCAGCCACTGTAGCTGTCAAAGACTATTTAATCATAAAGGGGTGACTCTCTTCTCTGGTAGAAGAAATTTCTAGGATGGATGAAATCATAGATCCCTGATTTAATGAAATATATAAATGGAAGATTGGGCATTAGACTGCTCCTTGCTGTAGGGATAATTCTTTCTTAATCCTTTTGTAAATGTCTTGAGAAGAGAACAATGTCCTCTCATTAAAATGTTTTGTAAAGCAAGCACCTAGGTGACACAGTAGATAGAGTGCTGGTCTTGGAGTCAGGAAGATCTTAATTCAAATCCAGCCTTACATACTAGCTGTGTGACCATGGGCAAGTCATTTAACCTCTGTTTGCCTTAATTTCCTCAACTATAAAATGGGGAGAATTATAGCACCTACCTCCCAAGGTTGTGAGGGTCAAATGAGATAACACTTCTAAAGTGCTTAGCATAGTGCCTGGTACATGGTGGGGGGGGACCACCCCCAAAAAAATTTGTACAGGGAAGTCATCTGCACCAAAAGAAAGTTGGTAATCCTTTCTTGCTAACAAGTAAAATGCTGATTCCTCCACAAAGTCTTCCTGGATCCACCCCACACCTCAATTCCTTAAATATTTGTTAAACACCTACTATGTGCAAGGTACTGTGCTGAGTATTGGTGATGCAAAGATCAGTGATTCAGCTCCTACCCTTAAAGAGCTTACCTTCTAGTGGAGGGGTGGAGAAGTGGGGTAGAATCATATACGTGAATATGTTGCAAAATAGAGAGTGATTGAGCCTAAGAAAATATCCACACAAAGTATTCAATGAAGATTTGAGTAGAAATAGAATATTTTTATCACATTAAAAAAATCATCTTTCCATCCTTATAGCCACTCGTACTTTGTGTCTTTCAGACACTTTTTATGGTTTACTTTGATATAAATATTTGTGTCAATAGCCATGCTTCCATACTAGATTGGTTAAACTCTTGAGGTCTGATACCATGTTTTATTCATCTCTGTATCTCCCCCAGTACTTGACATAATAATCTTTACATAGAAGGTATACAATAAGTGTTTGAGGCATGATTGGATAAATGGATATAAATGAAGGTATTATTACTGATCTATCATTAGTGAAAGATGTGCTTTGAATAGGAAATATAGTAGGATGAAAAGAACTGTGTTCTAATCCTAATTCTCCCATTAACTGTGTGACTTTGGATCAATAGCTCATTCTCTCTGGGTCTCAGTTTACTTATCTGTGAAATGAGGATAATAGTATTTGCCTTACCAACCTTACAAGGAGAGTAGATGGATCAAAAGAGATAATGTATTTGAAAGGTCTTAATAAACTTAATATTCAAATGCAATTTACATGTAAATGATATTTGAATGCAAAGCATTCCATATCTATTACAGTGTGCATGGAACTTCTGGTGTGGAAACTCTCTCCACCTCTGCAGCTTGGCAACTTCCTTGTAATTTATAGTCTTAAGGAGTTGTCTATGAAATTGAAAGTTTTAGTGATTTGTTCATGGTCACACAGCTAACATCAGAGACAAAGCTTGGAGCTAAGATTTCCTGACTCCAAAATGTGTCCTCTATTTGCTATGCTCTGCTGCTTCACACATAGTATGTAATAGGTGATGTTTGTTGAATGAATACTAATTTTAGTTTTATTTGGCCATATCACCTTGTTTAAATTTTCTTTGGTAGGGTCCTTTTGTATGTTTGATGGATACAAATGACCTATAAACATTTTGTTCTTCTTCAATAACTTTGTTTTGTTTTTTAATGAAAAAGAGGCAGAGATTCTCAACTCATACTTTACTGAAAAAAATGAGGCCCACAGTATTGAGCTTTCTCTTCTCTCCAATTCTGGACCTCTAATCACCATTACATCATTTTGATTATGTCCTTTGCTCCAGCCTCAGAGAAAGAGATGACCCTTTTCCTTGCCAAAGCCATCTGCTCTCCTTTTGCCCTTGATCCCTTCCCTCTTGTCTCCTCCTTGGGCTTGTTGTCCCTTTGATCATCCTCTCTTTTCTTAATTTTCTTTCTTTCTCTTTGTTTTTCTCTCCTTCCTTCCTTCCTTCTTTCCTTCCTTCCTTCTTTCTTTCCTAGTTGCCTTTCTTTACAGTGTTTTAGTCATTATATAAATTGTTCTCCTGGTTTTATTCATTTCACTCTTTAAGTTCATAAAAATCTCTCTAGGCTTTTCTGAATCCATTCCTTTTGTCATTTCTCAAGGCTCAAAAATACTCCATTATAGTCATCTACCATAATTTGTTTAGATATCCCCCAATTGATGGACACTGCTTAGTTTCCAGCCCTTTGCTACAATGAAAAGTGCTGCTATGAATATTTTTCAACATATATGTCTGTTTCCTCTTTCTTTGATCTCTTTGGAGTATATGTCTGGTTGTGGCATCAGTGGGCCAAAGATTATATATAGTTTAGTGAGTTTTTCAATATAATTCTAAATTGTTATCCAGAATTGTTGGACTAACTTACAGCTCTACTAACAGTGAATTCATACGTCTGTTCTCCCATATCCACTCCAAAAATTGTAGTTTTCTCTTTTGGAACATCTCTGCCAATCTGATGGGTATGAGATGGAATCTGGATTGTTTGACTTGCATTTCTCTTGCCATTAGCAATTGGGACCATTTCCCCACGTATGTTGTTGGTAGCTTGCTTTTCTTCTTCTTCTTCTTCTTCTTCTTCTTGGCAATTGGGGTTAAGTGACTTGCCCAAGGTCACACAGGCTTACTTTTTTTCTTTTGAGAACTAATCATATACTTAACAATATGTCTTTCTGACATTAAGAAAGTGATTTAGTAGTCACAGTCAAAAATGAGTGCCATGATACTATGACAACTATTCATCTTAGTGAAGTTTAGATTTTTTTCCCTTAAGGATGAAGGAAAATTAAGTGTATTCATAGGCAGAGGGGAAGAAGCCAGAAGATTGAGAAAAAATTGAAGATTAGAAAGAGAGGGGATGATTGATGGGGCAATCTTTTGAAAGAGACAGGAGGAGATTTGATTAAGGTTACATGTAACTTTGAAAAGGGCCTGGCCTTGGAAAGGAAAAGTGTCACCTCTTCATGGAAGACTGGCATAAAAGAGGAGAAAATGGGGGGAGGGGTGATATCAAGGGATGATGAGATGCAGAGAAAGAAGAAAAATAATCCCAGAGGTAGCAGTCTCTATTTGTCAGTAAAGTATGAAGTGAGGTCCTCAGCTATGAGGGCAGGAGGAGATACTGGTGCAAAAGGCTATGGGGAGAAGAGAAGGTATGCAACAGTTTCTGTGGTAAGTGAGATCACCAGTTAGAGAGAAATAAAAGAATGCCTTGCTGCAGTGAGAGCCCAGTGAAAGATTAGATAACATAAATTGGTAGTGAATCCAGGCAACAGTTGTGTAACTTTCCTCAGCTCTATTTAGCAGCAAATAAGTAGGAACAAAGGAGGCAGATGGTGGTAGGAGAAATGCAAATAAAAGTAAAAGATAATTCCTGCCCTCTTGAAGGTGGTAGTCTAATTTAGGATAGTAAACCTAAAATATAATGAATATACAAAGTAGTTGTTGTGTGGTATCCAACTCTTTGTGACCCTATAGAATATACTCTCCATGGGGTTTTCTCTTGGCAAAGATTCCGGAGTGGTTTGCCATTGCCATTTCCTATTCTAGTGGATTAAGGCAGACAGGTTTAAGTGACTTGCCTAGGGTCACACAGCTAGGAAGTGTCTGAGGCCAGATTTGAACTCAGGTTTTCCTGACTCCAGTCCCAGCGCTGTACCCACCAAACCATCTCGCTGCTTCCAAAATAGTTAATTATAAGTGCTAAATGAATGGTATAGACAATTAGTGCCAAGGGGCACTTAACATTTCAACATTAAAAAGTTACCACCTCCTGGCTAGATGAGATGGGACAGAACAGATATTAATCAATAAAATGGATTTCAACTGATACTACTTTCTTCAATGGTTTACCCTAATGTAGTGGCACCTCTGTGTTTTTAATGGATATGTACTGGATGGAAATTTGGCTAGGTTCTCCCATGCTAAAAGGCCTTTGAGTATTAACTTCACAATAAAATGTAGAAAAAACTAGGTGGCTCAGCAGATAGAGTACTAGACCTGGAGTCAGGAAGACCTGAGTTCACATCTGACCTCAGACACTTACTAGTTATGTGACCCTAGACAAGTCACTTAAACCTGTCTGCCTCAGTTTCCTCATCTGTAAAATGAGCTGGAGAAGGAAATGGAAACCATTCCAGTATCTCCGTCAAGAAACCTCCAATGGTATCACAAAGAGTCAGATACCACTCAACAACAACAACAACAACAAATGGTAAAAAAAATACTATACCCCCAAAAAATCATGAATCCTTTGAAGTACTGAAGTAAGAATAAAACTGTACTTGGAGTCAAGAAGACCTGAGTACAAATCTGGCTTCAGATACTTATTCAGAGTGTGACCCTGGGCAAGTCTGTACTTCTTCTGTGTGCCGCAGTTTCCTCATCTATAAAATGAGAATAATAATAACACCTACCTCCCAGAGTTGTTATGAGGATAAAATGTGAAAATATTTATTTTTGCAAAGGCATGATATAAATGATAGCTGAATAAAAATTGTAGCTCAAATTGCACATTTCATGAACAAAAGATAAAGTGGGCATAGAGATTTTAATAACTGTTGACTTTGTCAATTTTAAACTTAAAGGAATTCTGTTGGGGATTGGATTGGGGGGGGAAGAGTGGGAGAAAGAGTTGTTTTAACTACCTTGACAGACTAAACTTAAACAAGCATTTAAACATAGAGAAAATGTAAGAGCCTTTTGAGTTAAAACTAGAATCTGAAATGTATTAAATAAAGAAGATTCTTTTATGAAAGGCCTCTAAAGTTGTCTTACATTTCTTAAATCAATCTGTAGCACATAATCAGTAAAAACCATATCATTTAAACAGAAAAATCATAACTTAAGCACTCACCCTCATGCAGCTGTGTCCCATTATGGGCTGTAACTTAACACATGCATTTCAGAAGTTGTTAAAAGTGAGTTCAGGCTAACAAATCTATATTGTTAAAAACTTTCAGTGAGAAGAGACAGCAGGATAGGAAGAAGGCACTAGGTTTTACCACAAGGCTGATGTCCAGTATTTATATTGTATTATAATCTATTTAGCCTGATTTTTAAAGGAATAAATAAAAATCACAGCAGACATTAGCATTAAGATTTTAGGATAGCATTCCTTAAAGTTGACTCTTTTGGGTCAGGCAGAATGAATTTTCTCTGGGGCTGGAAAGTTTATCTCTGCCCAATGGTATATTTATTGGGGAAAAAGGAGAAAAGGAAATGTGCTTAATGTTCTCTGATTTTTAAAAAAATATGTCACATATCTGAGTTTAGTGGAATGAAATCAGCATCCTTCCTTTTAAAAATTCAAATAGCTATAAAAGTAAATATATGAAATCAAACATGAATAGATTTTGGCTCATAAGAAATCCTATAATGTGGGAGTTAAAATGACCAGAATTCAAATTATTACAATAAAAATGTAATCAGTGTTCTAAATTAGGTAGCAAGCACCCTGAGGTTTATGGCTGGTTTCACACAGGCGCACTTGATGTGGTAATATCTAATACTGTATTTCTAAGGGTTTTTCTTCTGGATTACTTGCATCTCTTAATATTTTTTCTTTAAATGAATAAACTGAAAATATATAAAAAAGTTGACTCATAAAATATGCACATTTAATGCACACTTTGCTGTCAGAGAATTTTTGTTATCTTACAGTACATTAGTGAAATCCATGATTAAAAGAGGATTTTTAAAAATTAGACTTGTAGTCTGGTCCCAATCCTATAGAAGAGTAAAATGTCCTTTCTTTTTAAAATAAAATGGTCACAAACTTGAGATAAATAAATATTCCAGACATTTCCCAAATGAAAAAGTTTATTCACCTTAACTATGTAAACACATTACATCCAAGAAATGGTTATATCTTGGATATTTTCATTTTACTGTTGTATTAATAGAATCAGGGAGAAAAATATTAATGACATTGTGATGATATCATTGACATCTGTACAGTTAAAGGCTAGCTTACATCCAGAGAAAGGAAGAATAATTAACATGCCCTAGCTTTGGGCACAGATGGCTTTTCCCCTAGAGACACTGCCATGGAAACTTGGTGGCCCAGAAGTGACTGCCTGTCAGTGGACAGGCATTACCGAGAGTTCTCTAAGTTGCCATGGCTTTTGTTGTTGAAAGACTTATGCAGAGAAATAGTTTCCATGAGAGAATGGTGGGAGGGGATCAGGATGGGGTGCTCTCTGGGAATCTATTCCAACCCATCCACATATTGGACACAGTGATGACTTGTGATTGTTGTTCACCTGAAAGCTATAAGTGGATAACAATGGAAGTGATCATGTTGGGAAGGAAAGACAGTGGTGCCCATACTCAAATATATAGTGGGTGAGCTGGGACTAGACAGAGGAAAAGCATGCAACCCAGGCTGAAACATCAGATAGTGGTTTATGTGACCATCTGGGTCTCATCCACAGCACCTCTGCTACCCCTGAGCAAAGAGCAGCTTTCATTTACTTATCCACCACTTATTTTCTGCTTTTCTCTCCAAGGGGTGAAGGGGAATAAGTGCCAGACACTGTGCTAAAAAACAAAACAAGTATCTCATCTGATCCTCACAACAACACTGGGAGGCAGGTGCCATTATTATGCCCATTTTACAGCTGAGGAAACTGAGGTCAAGTGACTTTAGTATCTGAGACTGGATTTGAACTCGGGCTTTCCTGAGTCTAGCCCAGCACCCTATCCACTGACCAGCTGTCTCTCCAATCTGGTGGGAGAAGGGATATAGAAATGAAGAAGGTCACTTGTTCTCTTCCTGGCATGTAGGCAATGCTAGCATTTTGGAAGGTGTATTTTTTTTAATTGTTTACTTTTGCTACTATGTTGTTTTTAAATTTCTTTTTACTTTTGCTTCTATGCTTAGGTAGCTAGGTAGACAGAGAATTTCCCAGCTTTGCCAAACAAATATTGAGAACCTAATAACTACTACCAGGGGTTACAACTGTAATCCTTTTTCTCACTATGGAAGACAATTTTGACAAGACCATGGCCGTAGAAAAATTACATGTGACAGACGGAGAGCAATTGCATAGGACACTATCACTTCAATGATCTACTGTTTTGTCTATGTGGGTGCCAAGACTGCCAACTCATATCACAATCCTTTTTTTTTTAAGAAAGTGAAAAAACTATACTCCTATCTGTACTTAGAGCTCTTTAGTTCTCTCTCTGGAGGATGATAGCATTTTTCAATAGTCTTTTGGAGGAAGAAGAAGAAGGATGAGGAGAAGGAGAAGGAGAAGAAGAACAAGAAGAAAAAGAAGAAAAGAAGAAGAAGAAGAAGAAGAGGAGGAGGAGGAGGAAGAGGAGGAAGAGGAGGAGGAAAAGAGGAAGGGGAGGAGGAAAAATGAGGATGGGGAAGAGGAAAAAAGGAGGAGGGAAAGGTGATGATGAGAAAGAGGATGACAGATGATAATGATGATGATGATAACATCCCCAGGAACAACAATTATGGTTTATATAGCACTTTAAAGTTTGCAAAATGCTTTACACACATTTAATTTGATTCTCATTATAGCTCTGTAAAGTAGGTACTATTATTATTATCCCAGCTAAGAAAATTGAGGCTTAGAGAGGTTAAGTGACTTGCCAAGGGTCACACAGCTAGTAAATAGATGAATCAGGTTTTGAACCCAAGCCAAGGTAATTTGAAGTGGAAAGAGCACTAGTAATTGTAGGAATAAAGGAAGTCTTCTTATTAACTTTCATTTGCAACATGAATAGAAACTACTCACTTTGTTATTTTTTTCTACCAACAAGTGAGAAAAGTGAGAAAAAGTGAGAAAAGCCCATAACTCCTGGGTGATGAATATCTAATATATCACCTAAGGGAAATGCTACGCATTGCACTGTCCATCATCAGTAGATTGAGAAAAGAAAATATTCTCAAAGTATTTCTACTTGGGTGAGGATAACAAGCCACATTCACCTCTGTCTCAGGACAAGTTGCTTTTTCACGCCTTAACTTATGAGAAAGTCCAGATTTACCTGCACCCTGTACCCAAAGACCTGGAACTTATGATTTAGAGCAGGAGAAGTTACAATTATTTCTAAGGTTCCTTCCAGCTCTAAAATCCCATATTTAGAATTTAACCCCCTCATTTTAGAGATGGGAAAACAGTCTCACCACCCTTATTACTTTTCTTCAGCTGTGCCTCAGTAATAAAAGAAAACTTGGGCTGTCTTTTTATTTTTTTCTCCAATAATCCCCCCTTTTCTTATGTGGGCCAGGGGTTGGAAACCTTTTAAAAGTGTTGTGCCAAGCTATGACCTATTTTTTGTGGCATTAGGGGCTGGGAGATGGGAGGTGGAGGAAGAGAAGGAAAGGCCGATTGTCCAGTCATTGATTGGCAGTTGGAGAAGAGAATTTACACCTGTTCTTGAGTCTCCCAGCTGGCCTGCTGAAAGCAGCCCTTCTGGTGCAGAGGCCAGGGCAGTGAGCTCAATAGCAGTAAAATGCTCTTTGGCCAAAGAAATTGGGGGTATGTGTGCCATCTTTGAAAAGCATACCTTCTTGTTTTCAAAGATATATAGTTATATCTGAACCTGCTATGATTCAGCATCAAAAGCTCAAGTAATATTTTTCTCATTTATTTCATGCCCATAGTAGCTGGGTGTTTCAACATTATAAAGACTTTAAGTATAAGAATGTGCCCCGCTGGTCTTCTAGTTACTTAGGTATTTATCAGAATAAAGAAATCCATGGGGCATAGCATTGGGTTAGCAAATTTCATTTCTTCACAACTGTAGTTATTCATGGCACAGTGACAAGGCATTTTGGGGAATGTGACTGTTGCTTTTCCTCCCTTCCCCCTCTGACCAAATTTTAATTGTATGTTAAAAAAAAAGTATAATGTTATGCCTCCGGAAACATTGAGGTGCCCTATATAGGAATGATGGTTTCCTGGAAAGCATGTTTTCCTTTCCCTCTTGCCTTCTACTCCACTCTCAACCCTAAACTGCTGATAGTTGCTGATTTTGTCTGTAACAAGGAGGGTAGGGTCATGCTGTTTCAATTTCTATAATTCTCACAGTGAGTCTCCTGGGTCCATAAAGGACTCAGAGCAGACCATGGGATCATGATGCTCTCTGCTACCTTGTATCCCTTCCTACTACCCCAAACTCTAAGCTTGAGACTCAGAGAACACCTTTCATGATCAGGGCCAGCTGGATCACCCAAAGACCCTTTTCTCTTTTATTAATGAATTTTACTCTAATGGAGTAAAATTCCCTTATTACTTCAAGTAGCTTGGAATCCAGGCAAGCACCAAATGTAGCTGTTGACAAGTCAAGATGAAATAATGCCTGTCACATTTTGCCTAAAGGGCAAAGTAACTTCCAACTTAATTTAGAAGGAAAAAGTTGGCAGAACAAAACAATGTACCTTTTCAAAAAATCTTTCTCTATTGCCCCCAAATGAGTAATTTAAATAAAAATGACACCTGGCAAGCAACATTGTTCAACTCTCAGAAATCTGGATGCCAAACTGAAGACCTACCAAGGAAGACAGAAGATGCATAACTACAGACGCAAAGAAGAAATCTGTAAATTATTGGACTACAAAAATTGTTCCACATGCCATTTGCCTTTCGGATAGCTCTCTACCTAAAGTCTAATCTCACCAGCCTTTGTAATATGAAACCTACTGTAGATAAGACAAAATATACAGATAGTCTGTTTTGGAGCAGGATATTAAATTGGTTCCAGAAACCAAGTTACATGACAAACAGTTTAATGGCATTGCTAAAACTGGAAGATTTGATTTCATAATTATCCATTATTAATGGAAAGAAAATCAAATAGATTCTGAATAAGCTTTTGCCATTAGCATGGGGCAATCTCATGTTAATATTTTGGAGGGCAGAAATCTCAGGTAATTTTATTGGTCTTTTAACTACAGAATATAATTTCAAAATTGGTTACAGAAAGGAAAAGAGGTGACTGATTTTTCTTGAAAGTTTTTGCAGTATACAAACACGTTAATAGGTTAAAATATAGGTTAAAAAGAAGTGCCCAATTTACCTTCATAGCTGAGTCATGAAGAAGAAAAATTAATTCTAAAGATTCAGGCACTAATTATTTATTATTTCAAAGACACTTTCAGTTGTACTCTCACAATTGTGAAATAACTTTTTGCAAAGTTAATTTAGTTTCTAAAAGAACTCTAAATTACCGCTATTTTTCAAAGAAAGATTTCTAAAATATTTGTGAAACACATCACAAGCAAAATAATCCAGTAAGCAACATTCCCATGTGAAAGGAATCATTTTCCTGAAATCAGGAATGAGTTAACTATCAGTTATACCATATCACCTAGCTACAGAAAGACTTAAGAGAAACAAAACGTAAATAGGATGTGACTAGAACATTTTAGAACTATTATCTCAACAGTCAAGAAACTTCTTTTCTTCTGTACTTACAGTCTTTAAATACAAGATCTGGGTCTCTGTGAGGCAAGACTTGGGCAATGATGTGTTTCAGGGATTCCAAGGTTCTATCCATCTTGGCTCTGCCTTTTCGAGACTGCACGCACAAAGTGTCCTCATGCCTGAATTATTCCAGCCCTGTACTGAATTTGTGCAGTTCATTGATGCACTGGATTACCAAAGAATCTCTTTTAACATCTGCCAATCAGACATTGCCCAGAACCTAAAGACCTCTCAGTGGGCCCTCCTCCCTGGCTCACTTATCTTTGTTGTATGCTGAGCTAATTAGCTACAAAGGCTAGCTGACAGGCTAGCTCCTACCGCTTACCTTCTGTTAAACACACCCACCTACAGGCTAGCTGGGGAAACTAATCATATGAAAAGCTTTTCCCTTTCCTTCCAAATATTGCCTAAATGGATCGAAGCAGACTGATTTTGGCTTTTTATTGTTGTTGTTGTTAAATTGTGGTTCCTGCTTCCTGCTCCTCTTCCTTTAGGAGTTTGAAAACAAAATGTAAGATCTCTCAACTAAATTTCTTACATATCAAATGTAAAAAGTCCCTTCCAGTGAAGATGAGTATAACAAATACAGTCATTCAACTTCTCATTTTGCAAAGGATTATTATATGTAAGATAAAGGGGCAGCTAGGTGGCTTAGTGGACAGAGTGCTGGGCCTGGAGTAAGGAAGACTTATCTTCCTGAGTTCAAATCTGACCTCAGATACCTCCTAGCTGTGTACTCTGGGTGAGTCACTTAACTCTGCCTCAGTTTCCTCATCTGTAAAATGAGTTGGACAAAGAAATGACAAACCATCTTTGCCAAGAAAACCCCAAATGGGGTCACAGAGAGTCGGATATGGCTAAAACAACTCAACAACAACAAAATTTGGGAAACAATAGGGTAAGGCTTGCTGTTTGAATTCACAAAAATCAATCACAGAAGCCAAGCTCTCCTGCCATAACCATAATCAATTCTGATGGCTATGGCAAATAGCCATACAGCTGGACTTGTCTCACAGTTGGCCAGGGTATATTTTTCTGCTATTAACCCTTTAAAGGAAAATCCATTCACTAATTCCCTACAACTATTTGGAATAATGTATAGGTTTCCAAAGTGGGTGATACTGCCCCCTGGGGGATGCTGGAACAATGCGGGGCGGGGGGGGGGGGGGGGAGGGGGGGTGGTAGTGGGAGTAGCCTTGGGTGCAATTAGAGGTTGTTGAATAAAAATAAGGGGACTGTGGAAGCATAAGGAAAGGAAAGAAGAGACAATAAGAAAAGTTTGAATACCATTTGTACATGTTTCATCTATTGTGTAATAGAGTCAAAGTCATAATGGTTGTATTATTTTTCAAATAAATACACAAAATGCAAGTTATAACACATCAGTGGTCAAGTCTGCTAACAGGTCTTAACAAGCAAGTGTTGGCAGGCCAATGTGTCACACATTGTCCAGGATCAGCAAGAATATATGCAAGTAATAACTTGTTATGCAATATTGCATCATCAAAATTTCAATGCGGGAAAACCCCACAAATTTACAATAAATTATTAAATTTAAGATGAATCATTTTTTAAAAATATTTTATTTTTTTTGAAGTGATGCAAATTTCAAAAAAAAAAATTAAAGGGTTAAAGAAAGTAGATTTTAAGAGGCAGCTAGGTAGCACTGTGAATAGAACACTGGCCCTGGAATCAGGTAGGACTGGAGTTCAAATCTGGCCTCAGACACTTGACACTTAGCAGCTGTGTGACCCTGGGCAAGTCACTTACCCCCATTGCCTAGCAAAAAACAAAAAAAGAAAGTAGATTTCCAGGGGCACAATGAGTAATTTTTTTTAAAGGGGGCAGTAGACCAAATAAGTTTGGGAACTATTTTAGATATAACTTTCATCTTTTCACTTTCACAAGGATGATGCTTTCTAAAGAGAATTAGTAAATCTGAGAAATTGAGAAGAATAACTAGGATGTATTTTGAAAGGAGTTCGTGAAAATGATATGATGCTCTGAAAATGATGGATCAGATGAATCAGTAGAGAGAAATCCCATCTTTCTTCCCCACTGTTTTATACCTCACATAATAGCCTATTTAGTAAAAATCTGACTGAGAAAGGAAGAGGAGGACTTTGGGATTATGTTGCAGCAGAAAGGATCTGGGATTGAGAAAAAGATGTGAGACACTGGAGTAGGGATGGGGAATATGGGGCCTTGAGGCCACATGTGGTCTTCTAGGTCCTCAAGCGCAGCCCTTTGACTGAATCCAAGGATTCACTCCAAGTCACTTCACTTTGTTTTCTTTAGTTTTCTCATCTGTAAAATGAGCTGGAGAAGGAAAGAGCAAACCACTTCAGTATCCATGCCAAGAAAACCCCAAATGGGGTCAGAGGTGGACAGAACTGAAACAACTGAACAACAACAAACAGTAACAATAACAACAAATTAGATTTTAATGCTACTTGTGGAAAATACATCCTTATACCACATAATGGGTCCTCCTCCTTTTTCTGAACATACATTTCCTAAATGACACTTCATACGATACTTCTTGAGTATAGGCCAGCCCTACCTTAACAGGTACACTCCTTTAAGTCACCCTCTGTCTTAGGCTAAGGATCTCCTTTTTTTCTTAAAGGGCACAGTAGCATCCCAACTGAGTCTGCAACTGGGGTTGAAGATTGGAAGTAGTAGGTAGAGACTACAGTGCCCATTGAAAATTGCAAGACAAGGGAGTACAGTGGATTAATATCCATGAAACAGAGAACTCTTATGAAGATGAAATCAAGCCTAGGAGCAGAAGGACTACTTCAGAACAGATACCACACTCAGCAGTCAATCTCATTAGGATTCTACAAAGTAAGAAGTGACATTGAGGTCCTACAGTTCTGAAGTTGCGTATTGCCTTGGCCACATGTTTATGTCTCACTCCTGTTGTACATTAAGTTTGTGTTAGTACTTGCTATGTCATTTAAATAAATCCCTTATTAATAGCTAATTGAGACTACTGGCTGATTTTTAATGGAAGCACATAAGTAGGGACTAGTAGAGACCCATAAAGTTAACCCTAGAAACTGAAAAGCAGCCACCCTCAGAGTACCCAACCTATGAATATGGAGTGCTGAGTTAGGGCAGTAGACCATAAGGAGTATTTGAATAGTTTAAAAATATTTTGTGAGATGGTGTTAGAAAGATAGATGACACTAAAAAATGAGAATTTTGGTTGCTGGGGGAACATCATTTTCTACAGGCTATAGTGTCATCAGACATTAATGTGCCTTCCATTACCAGTGTAACTAATACCCAGTCAACAAGTTAATAAAATGACCAATCCTGATGCTGCTACAGGGGCTTGTGACAAATGACAAGAACATTATAGATTTCACCTGCAGGGTCCTCAGAATTCATTCTCTCTAAAGAAGTATACTATACTATAATACAAACACAGCCATGTATGGTTCAGACTTATGTAAACATTAAGACCTTTGATGACTTGATATAATTTAGGAATCTTACATTTGGGGAAAATAAAAGGAATTCTGATAAATATGGATTTCACAGAATTAGACATTGGAGGCTAGCCTGTTCCAAACTCAAACTCCATTTCTTCAGCAGTTTTCCTTTGGAAATCTTTTGCTTACACATCTCCCGATAAGCAACTCAAGGAGAATTTTCACCTGTAAGTACCATGATAAGACTGCTTAGGAAAAACAAGCAGCATGGTTTCTCATCTTTCTTTTTGATGGAAGCAGTATGGTCTCAATCTCATGTTCTCAGACACCACTGAAACAACTGAACAACAAATACACTGAAGAAGAGTTGCTAATCTAAACTGATAGTTTCCTTACATGTAGCCGCCTATACTAATGAAAGAAAAAATGTGAAAGTAGAATCAATGGCTAAGAATAGAAGATAGAAAACATTGAACATGACAGTGGAAGGTTCACTGAGAAGGGGCAAGGGAAAAGATATGGGGGGAATGATGGTGATGGTAAAAGGAAAGATGTCAATAAAAATACAATTAAAAAATTTAAAACCAAAGCAGTGGATACCCTGAAAAAGAGAATGGAGGAGAAAGAACTAAAAAAACAAAGCAAAACAAACAAAACAAAACAAAACAAAAAAGAGTCAAAAAGAATTCTAGCAATGCCAAAAGACAGAAAAATTGGAAAAACATGAGACATTTATAATAATAATAATAATCATAATAAACAATTGGCCTGGATCCAGAATCCTGAATGACAGGGAAATGAGAGGTTTCCTAAGGGTAACTAATTTGCCTCACCAAATCATAAAGAGACACACAATGCCGAAAACTCAGTAATGTTAGGAATTGGATAGGCTAGCAAACTTATCACAAGGTGATTCTTTAAAAAAAAATATTTCAAGACCAACTCAGAAGGTCACTCCTGGTGTTTCCATCCAGCCTTCTGTCTCTCATACCTCAGCACTGGCCTGGGGACCTCCCTATAGCCTCTATGACTGACTTTGGTAGAATCACTCTTTGGTACTCTTGACAGGAGTTATGGGGTATCCTTGCTCTCAGATCAGGTGGAGGTCCTGTTGCTGTGGGTAATCACACCTTTGGTTTCCATTCTGTTACAGTGGGTGTACTGGCTTGTAGCAATGCTAAATGCAGCACAGGAGGAAAAAAAAGTCAGCAAAAAGGAGTGAAAGGAAGGGAGAGAGGAGACCTAAATGCAAAGACCTCCTTTTGGCAGTGTCTTGGGAGACCCTCCATGACCACCTCATGATCAACCCCTTGTGGCCAACCTAATGATTAAAGAAAAGATAATTGTAGAGAGTAGAATGGAACTGAGAAGATCAGGACAGAGAAACTTGAAAAATAAGACCACTGACAGTAGCTACTCAGAGAGTCTCTGTAGCAACGGTGGGAGAACTGGGGGATCCAAGAAGGGATAGAACCTTCACTTTGGGTGGATATATTGATGATAACTGACAATAAAAAGAAGGTAGAGCTGCTAAACTTCTATTTTGTTTCTATTTTTCTATGTAGGAGAATGATATTTGCATTGGAAATGACTGAAGAAAAATGACTAACAGGGAGTTAATACTTACCTAGTTGCCATTGATGAATTAAAGTCCTCTGGACCAGATGAATTACAGGAGAGGCATCAAACTCATAGCCTGAGGGCTACAAGCAGTCTTCAAAACTATGGTTCAGCCTGAATCAGATCAAAACGTAATTGGGAAATGTTTAACAAAATAAAAATGTAACACAATATAGATAACGTTAATTTGTGGTTTTTAAAGTTAATATGCAAGGATCCAGTTTCTATTTGAGTTTGACACCACTGAGCATCAGGTACCAAAAGAACTGGCAGATATGATTGCTGGGACACCCTCAGTGTTATTCAAAAGATCATGAAAAGTGGGGGAGGTACCACAAAATTAGAAGAGGGCAAATGTCCTAATTTTCCAAAAATGGGAGGGAATAGTGTCTACAAGCTACAGGCTGGTGAGTTTGACTTTGATTCTTGGAAATATTCTAGAATTGATCAAAGGTTGGTGAGCATTCAGAAGAGGAAGCAGTGATTAAAAAGAACCAGCGCAGCTTCCAATACAGGTCATGCTAGAAGAAGAATCTTATCACTGAGAGGTCCTAAGGAGGCAGTTCTAGAAAGTCTTTTGCCTCTAGGGCTAAAGTTTTCTGTTCTTTACAAAAAGGCCCAGTAACACCCCAGCTGAAAGAACACAGTAACATTCAGCTGAATCTGAAGCTGGGGTTGCTGAAGACATCAAAGAGTCAGCCCAGGGAATCTAGGCCATCTGCCTGTCTAGAAAAGATTCCATGCCTTGTAGCATGTACCTCCAACCCCAGTAGCTGAGTAACCTGTTTGGTTCCATCCAGCATCAGATAAACCTGTCCAGCAGAGATGCCATGTCCTGCAAAGGGTAAGCCCAGGTAAGACACTTATCCATTTGAGAAACTGTGCTATGTGTGGAATGAACCCATTCTAGTTGTGGAGGAACTTGTCCATTTCTGATACTAGTACCTTGTCTGGTAGAGCAGGGCTTCTTAAACTTTTTTCCATTCATGATCCCTTTTCCTAGCATTTGTTGGGTTGTGTGGCCTGAGGGCATGCGCATTGCAATGGGCACATGCTTTGTGTTCAGAACCAAGGCTGCAGTGAAGTTGCCATGGAACTGCCAGAAACACCACAGATTCATTGTTTGGTTTTTAATTAAATTTTGGTCGGTGAATGTTCAGAAACCTATTACTGTTGCCAAATTTTTCGTGACCCCATATGGGGTCATGACCTATAGTTTAAGAAGCACTGGGTAGAGAACTTCATGAGAACTCTCTGAGAAAGGAAGAATATTGAGACCCTGATATTCCAGAATTCTGAATTGTCTTAGCCACACATGTTCTCTGCATATGTGCCTTATTACCACTGTATTCTAAGTTTGCACCTACTCTCTTCACTGTGTATCTTTGCGGGAACATGTGCCTCAGGTTTTGGGGAAAATTCTTTGATCCTACTGTTCTTGCTATGCCATATGAGTGTCTTTTCTAAGAGCTTTTTGAGTCTACTGGCTAATTGTTAAGGGGAAGCACAAGGGTAGGGGCTTGTCAGCTACAATGTTAAGGGAAGACAGTTACCCACAGGGTTGCCTCTATACAAGTCAGAATTTTAAGTAACTTCATAGAATTGTTTATGAGTGATATGGCTGGAAGTTACAAAAGTTTCAAAAAATAACTATGCCCATTGAATTACCAAAAACAAAGAAAAAAAGCTGTATTTGTAGACTTTCATAGCAGCATTATTTTGTGATTTTAAAAATCTCAGAAGCAGCTTAAATGTGAACAAAGGAACAATTAAATAAATTGCATTATATTAATGCAGCATCAGAGGTAACAAGGCATAAAGGATAGAAAGCTGGCTTCTGAATCAGAGTGGAGGTCCCCTATGGAGTTGCTAGAGAAGACATAAAGGAGAGATTGGAGACAAAGACAAACTTTTCTTACTTGCTCAGGGTCAGTCCTGTTTACCTTCAGTTGGGCAGAGACAAATAGAAATTGAGCCAAGGCATTTTTGTTATGCTCAAGGCCAGGAATGCTTGCCACTCTACTTTACAGGATTTATGAAGATTTTAAAAAGATGGATATAGCAGACAGATCTTATTTAACCATTCCCCTATTGTTGGATAGTTATGCTTCTAGTGAAGCAGCTGTTCTCAGGGAATTTGTTAATTTAGATACCACTGTGCTTATGAAGCCATACAGCAACAAGTGCTGATTGAATACTTCTAATATATCAGCATTTAAGGACAAACAAGTAGCAGAAAATAGAAAACAGAAGAAAAATCACAGTAAATTCCTGAATTAACTTATCTATACATTGAACAAACTTTATTATCTCTGCCTTGTATATTTTGAATATACAAGAATATCTCTGCCTCCTTATTTTGAAAGAAAGGGAACAGAAGGATTTTTCTGGATAATTTCCCTCCTCCCTCTCTTTTTTTTTTCTGTGGTTGAAACTGGAATCTCTTAAATTTCTGAAGATTTTAAGATCGTTAATTTGTCTTTGGGAGGGCATATATAGGGTTAACTCTCCAGTAAGGGAGCCAAGTACTAGAAAGCCTGGCTGCCTGCATATACATAATAAAGGCAGGAATGTAGCTGGGTTGAGGGAAGATAAAGACCTTGCCCTCTGGGTGAAATTTTATTTCAGTCCCTCACAGTGGGGTCTCCTTCACCCCAATACTTTCCAACTATTCTATTTGGGTAAGAAGAATCATATAACCATAAATTTAGAGCTAGAAGGTACTTTAGACTTCATCTAGTCTAATTCCTTCATTTTTCAGATGAGGAAATTGAGACCCAGAGATGTAAAGTTACTTTTCCAAGACCACCAGGTCATAAATAGTTGATCCAGGATTTGAACTCACTCCTTCTCACTACAAATTATCTATGAGGGAATCCAGACCCTGAGAGATCAGGAAATTGTTGGGAATGTAGCCTCTGAAGTGGATGCTGGTTAGGTGTAGTCTGGCCAATGGAAACTAATAGAGGAGACTCAGAGATTGCCCATGTTAAATGAGAAAAATGATCTCCATTGGAGAGACAAATTCTAGAAAGTTTAGTTTAAAAAAAATTAGTTTGAGCCTGAGGGCACTAGTAGCTGTAAGTGACTGCTCTGTATCTAGAGAGTTCGTGCTGGAGATTGGGGATCTCATCAACTCCTAATGAGGTTTGGGGTGCTAGGAACCCCAAAATGCAAGGGTACAGGGGGATCTGCTTTGAAAGAATTCAGCCACTCAAGCCTTCTTTGAGTCAAAGTAGCAGGGTTTATTGTAATGCCAAGGAGTGGGCAAGATTCCTAGCAAATCTGCAAAATTTAATGGGGGTAAGATTGGTACTTATATACAAAAAAAGACAGTGAAATGATCTGGATGGGTTTAAGGAGTGGCAAGTAGCTTGGGGTGGGTCAGGTGCAGTCAATGAAAGGAGTTAAATGGTTAGAGAGCCGCAGTGAAAGGGCACTTAAAAGGAATATTAAGTATCTAGGTGGACTGGGCTGGGCCAGATGCCTCAGGCCAGACACCAACAACTGGGTTGTTGAAATGTATGGGAAAATTCAAGGTCCAGGTCCCATCACCCCATCACCCCCATCATCCCTCTACCAATAATTCTCAGATCTACTTTTTAAGCCCTAACCTCTCTCCTGACCTCTAGTCTTGAATCTCCAACTGCCTATTAGATATCTTGAAATGGATGTTCTGTTGTTGTTATTCAGTTGTTTTTCAATCATCTCTGACTCTTCTTGAGCCCATTTTGGGTTTTTTTGGCAGAGACAATGGAGTGGTTAGCCATTTCCTTTTCCAGCTCAATTTACATATGAGGAAACTGAGGCAAATAGGGTTAAATGACTTGCCCAGGGTCACACAGCTAGTAAGTGTTTGAGGCCAGGATGAGTCTTCCTGACTCTAGGTCCAGCACTCTATCCACTGTGCCACCTAGACATCTCAAAACTTACATGTCCAAAACTGAACTAACTCATTATCTTTCCTCCTCAAAGTCTCTCCTCTTCCTAACTTCCCTATTACTATCCACCATTATTAGTACCACCACCTTTCTAGTCACCAGGTTCAAAACTTAGATATCATCCTCAGCTCCTCATGCTTTCTCAGCCCCCCATATCCAAACAATTGTCAGGTCCTGTTGTTTCTAGCTTTATGACTTCTTTCATATTTCCTTTCTCTCCTTTGATACTGACACTTCCTTCACACAATCCTTTATCACCTCATTCCTGGGCTATTACAGTAGCCTTCTGCTTAGTCTCCCTGCTTCATCTCTTCCACTTCAGTCCATTTTCTATTCAGCTGATAAGGTGGTTTTCCTAAAGTGCAGATCTGG
Source organism: Vombatus ursinus (assembly GCF_900497805.2). NCBI lineage: Eukaryota > Metazoa > Chordata > Mammalia > Diprotodontia > Vombatidae > Vombatus > Vombatus ursinus. The sequence continues at coordinate 676,313 of NW_020954606.1, read as the reverse complement.
CCATGTTATATGCCCACTACCTCAATAAATGCCAGTAGTTCTCAATTAACTCTAGGATCAAATATAAAATTATCTAGCTTATAAAGTCTATTACAGCCTGGTCCCTTCCTACCTTTCCAATCTTCTTACACCTTGCTCCCCTTCACATATGCTGCAATCAAGTGGCACTGGCTTGCTTACTATTTTTCAAATAGGGCACTCCATCTACCACATTTTCAGTGGCTGACCCCATACCTCGTATGCTCCCCTTCCCTATTTCTGCCTCTTGGATTCTCCAGTTTTCTTTAAATTCTTGCTAAAATCCAATCCTCTGCAAGATGCCTTTCCATTAATGCTAGCGCCTCCCTCCTCTCATTGATCATTTCCAATTTTTCCTGTACATATCCTCTGTACAAAGTTGTTTGCATGTTGTCTCTCCCATTAGACTGTGAGCTTCTTGAGAGAAATAATTACTTTTTGTTTTCCTTTGTGTCTCCAGCATTTAGCACAGTGCCTGGCAATTTAATAAATGATTGTTGACTTGACTTATTCTAGGAAATACTGTGAAAAGAACATTAAGACCATTCCTTGACCAAAAAAGGAGGATTTTTTCTTCTTTTTTTCCCCTCTAGGGAGGCATTTTCTAGTCTGTGGCTGAGTGTATTAAGAGATGCTGTTTGCTCAAGAAGCTATAAAAAACCTCTGGTCTTTTATGGTAGTGTATGTAGAATAACATAGAATATGGTAAAGCCCACTCTTCTGATGAGGCAGATATTAACCCACCACCCAAGGACTCTAACTGAAGCCAGAAACAAGGAGAAGGTTGATCCTTGCTTGAGGAAATCCAAGAGAACCAGGGGACCAGAGAAGCAGCTTACAGAAAAGAAAATGCATCTTATGTCTACAAAGAGATTGTTAAAATAAATCTTCATTTGGATCTTGCCTTCATTAATGCAGCAAACTCAGGAGGAAAAAGTTAAAAGGAGTTTATTCAACCTGCCAAGTCAGTAAGCATTGGGTGGGTCTGCCTCAATTTGAGCTGTGCTCTGCCTTTGACAGCAGATAGGAGTAAGCAACTTCCATTTAGAGCAAAGGTATGTGGATTGGATAGGCAGCTAGGTTGTACAGTGGATAGAGCACTGGGTTGAGTCAGGAAGATTCATCTTTCTCAGCTCAAATCTAGACTCAGACACATACTAGCTGTGTGACCTTGGGCAAGTCACTTAACCTTGTTTGTCTGTTTCCTCAAGAAAATGACAAACCACAACAGTATCTTTGCCAAGAAAACCCAAGGGTCACACAGCTAGTAGTAAATGTCTGAGGCCAGATTTGAACTCAGAAAGATGAGTCTTCCTCATTCCAGGCTCTATCTCCACTCTCCATTGAGCCACCTAGCTGTCCCAGCTGGCCCAGCTGCCACATACTCAGTTTTAAACAAGGTTTTAAAAGGCAGTCATTCAGACTGACAGCACAAATAGCTGACTCTGCACAAGATAACATGTCTTGAGGGTGAGGGGAAACATTGAGGCTGGGGCCCATTGAGTACAATGCAACCTCATCAGAAGACATTGGTGGGCTGCAGCATTGGAGGAATGAGTTGCCCCTCCATGAGTGTGATAGGGCCATTTATATTCACTACTTGTGTGCTCCTTCATAAATGTCTCCCACTTATGCCCACTCTCCCTACTTTTGTGGGAGTGTATATATATATTTTTCTTTTCTTCTTTTCTTACTATGCTATTTCAGCAAATGCCTTAGCTTTGAAATAATTATGTCCTCTAGCTGATTTTTAAAAATAAACACATTTAGTGGGGGTTCATGAGCTATGGTTTTGAGTAGATACAAACAGACAAAATACCTTGAACTTGGTACGACAAGACACTGCCTTCTCTGGGAGATGTTGAGAGTGTCCCCGTTACACTCAGAAAACACAGTTAACCAGAATATCCCTTTCCTGAGCATTCTGGTTAGCGGAGCTTTTACTCTGCCGCACCAATTTGATTTGGAGATCTTGGATAAAAACGTGATGCAATTAGTGGTAATATGTATATCTTTCACTTCAACACTAGCAGATAATTTGGTTTTGTGAAAAGTTGTTTATGAGGACATTTTAGAAGATTTGACTGAAATGAGAGTTTTACCTTATTTGATTGATTTGGCTCTATTTAAGGCAGAGGATTTGGCTCTGTTTAGACCAGGAAATGTAGATATTGTAATTTAAAATATACTGAAGGATAACATCAAATCATTCGTACATGTTTTATACTACATAGCTGTACTATAATAAATGGAAAATTTTGCAGGAATTTAGCTGGCCCCCAGAACACATTCTGAAAATGATAGTGACTTCCTTAACAGCTCAATTTGCTACGACCTTTACACAAATATTCACCCTAATGGTGGAAGATTATCGTTCATTTTCTCTCTCTCTGTCTCTGATTTTATCTCTATGTTTCTCTTTTCCTCTTTCTGTCTCTCTCTTTTCTTTTTGTCTCTTCCTCTGTGTAAAATATGAATATAAAATAAGTATGTGGATTTATATTCATGGCTTGTACATTCAATTCCATTGTTTTATGATCACATCTCATACAATATAATGCTTTCACAATTGTGATATTGGGGAACAAGTGTAACAACCCTCAGATTATATCCGGCTTTTTCTGCACGGAATTATGTTTCTGGTGACAGGATTTCACTTGTGGTATAGTTAAACAAGTGCAATTATAATGGATTATATTATAATAGAGGTCTAGCATATTTTGAAAATAAATGAAAATGACCTAAAATAAGACAAAGACAAGCTTCTATTGATCATGAGTAAATCTTACAAAAGATACTAAAAATAGTTTGCAGAAATGTTAGGATCAGGAAAACTAGTAATTATATAGTTTTATATAGTTAGTTAATGTTTCCTGCCATGATTGCATTATCAGCATATTCTGAATTACATTGCTGCAGGCTACACTTACAAAATTAAACACTGTACTTTTCCATTTCAAACTAAAAAGGATAATTTTGACTGTACTACCAATGCAGTTGCTATCAAAACATTGTATGTCATGGTCATGTTTTAGCACCTGTTGCTAGACTTCTTGTTGTTGTTCAGTTGTTTGGTGGTATTTCCGTCTTCATGACCTCACGGACTAGAGAACACCAACTCTGTCCTCCACTTTATCCTCTACTGCGTCCCGAAGTCTGTCCAAATTCATGATTGCTAGAATTGACTCAAACCAAGTCCAAAGCCACACATACATCACCTTTTACTTCCAGGGATCCAAGTGATGGGGTATGGGCCCAAAGTGAGACCTTTGTCCCAATTTGGGCTCCATTTGTATATGGGCCCTAGAAAACCTTTGGATTGTCCTTGAATTCTCCCACTTGATCAAGGAGATCTCTGATGTTCCCCTGAGGCCAAGATTCGTTGTTTTGGCTACACCCAATCCCCCAATTCTGTAATCCTTGACCTAGCCTGGCCCTCCATTGTCTTGCCTCCCTATGGTCCCAGGCCACTTCTCACCCTTGGTCCCACCTAGGCTCTATTTCCCTGGAATTCTATTACCTCATAGACTACTTGGCCACTCCTAGATACTCCATTTTCCTGGAATTCTGTTACCCGATAGACTACTTGGCCACTCCTGGATCCCTCCCACAGTCTTTCTTTATATAAGGTCCATCTTGTCTCCATTAAATTGCGCAGGTTTTCACAATCTAGCCAATAGCCCACAGATGCTCAGATTCCTTAAGAGTCTAGCTAATATGGCAAATCTTCAATAAACCTTGTTTTTAGCTGAAAGAAGGGTTGGGTCTAATTCTTCAGGCAGGACCCGAGTGTTGTAATTTTGGGATTCTAGGACCCCTAACCTCTAGACCTCATCACAAGCAGGACCAGAGCTTTAGGAACCAGGACTCTTACCTCAATGAACAGGACCCAAGAATCAGATCCCAGACCTCAGGCTGCTAGCACCTCATCTAAAGGTAAAGTCACTAACACCAAATCCAATCTCCTTTCCTTCCTAACACTTGAAAGAAAACTAATGCAGCTGGGGCCATTCACTGGACACTAGCAAACTCCTGCCTCTTCCTATCCAATAGTTGGCAGTTCAGTGGAGGATTCTGATTTATAAAATGAAGAGCCATTCCTCAATATCTAAATGATCAAAGGATATGAACAGAAAGTTTTCAAAGGAAGAAATCTAATCTATCAACAACCATTTGGAAAAAATGCTCTAGAACACTAATAATTAGAGAAATTCAAATTAATGCAACTTAGAGTACCCACCTTGTACTCATAAGACTGGTAAAAGTGACAAAAGGACAAATTCAGAGGGGCTGTGGCAAACAGGTACATTAGTGCCATGATGGTAGAGCTATGGATTGATCCTACTACTCTGAAAAGCAATTATGCCCCCAAAGTTACTAAAATATAACCCAATTATACCACTAGTAGGCCTACATCCCAAGAAATTCAGAAAGAGGTAAAATCCTGTATGTACAAAAACATTCATAGCAGCTCTTTTTGCTGGAGCCAAAATTCAGAAACTAAGTGGCCATTCTATGGCTTAACAAATTGTGGTATATGAAGTAATGGAATATTCTTGTACCATAAGAAATTATGAAATGGACCATTTCAGAGGAAACTGGGAAACCTCTATCAACTAATGCAGAATGAAGTCAGCAGAACTAGAACAACACTTACAAAGATAACAAACTTTGGAAAATTTCAGAACTCTGATCAATTCAATGATATGCCACAAGTTCTCAGTCTCACAACCTTGGAATTATCATGGATTCTTCACTATCTCTCACCTCCCATATCCAAACTCCTGTCAAGGCCTGTCAGTTTTCCCCTTTACAACATCTCTCCAATCTGCCCTCTACTCTTTTCTGACACAGCCACCACTCTAGGGCAGGCCTTCATCTCGTCACACCTGGACTACTGCAGATTGGTGGATCTGCTGGCCTCAGGTTTCACCCCAGTCAAGTCCATCCTTCACTCAGCCACCGAGGTGATTTTCCTGTCCTGGCAGCTTCCAGCTGCTTCCAAGAGAAATACAAAATACTCTATTTGGCATTCAGAGCTCTTCATAACTTACCCCTCTCCTACCTTTCCAGTCTTCTTCTTACTTCTACTCCTTTAGATTCAGTGACATTGGTCTCTTGGCTATTCCACAAACAAGACATTCCATCCCTCAGCTCCAGGCATTTTCTCTGGCTGTTCTGTCATAGCTGGGAAACTCTTTCTCCTCCACTCTGAGTGGCATCCCTGACTTCCTTTAAGTCCCAAGTAAAATCCCACCTCCTGCAGGAAACATTCCCCAACGCCTCTTAATTCCAGTGCTTTCCCTCATAATTATTCCCTCTTAATCCTGCATTTAGTTTGCTTTGTGTGTGTTTGTTTGAACGTTGTCTCTCCCATTAAATTGTGAACTCCTTGAGGGTAGAAACTGTCTTTTGTCTCTTTTTTGTATCCCCAGCACTTAGCACAGTGCTTGGCACATAGTAGGTGCTTAATAAGTGTTTATTTGCTTGATTGATTAAGTCCAAAGAAATGAAAATGAAACATACCACTCACTTTTTCAACAGAAAGATGAACTTTAAATGCAGAGAGACCTACATATTTGAGTATGGCTAGTGTTGCAATTTCTTTTGCTGGATCAAGCAGCTATTTATTAGAAGCTTAATTAATCAATCAATTAATTAAATTTGCTTATGGAGAGGGGAGTACTGGGAGGATCAGATTAATTTTTTTAATGAAAAAATTAAACTGATGAAAAAGGGATATTTCTGCTATGATGCACCACTTTTCTTTAGGTTCTTCCTTCCTTCCTTCTTTTCTTTCTTTCTTTCCTCCTTCCTTCCTTCCTTTTTTTTTTTTTTTGCTATGTGGTGCATTGCTCTGAATTAAAACAAGTACTGAACTGCACTGCCAAAGAGGAATGGTGAAAATACCCTGCATCAACCTGCTACCAATATCTTGATCCATTACCTTAATGAGGCAGGACTGTTATTGATGTTACCTTGTTGGGACTAAATGGGGTAGTTACATATTGGGGAAAAAAAATTCAAGTGCACAGGATTTAAAGTGAATATCATTTGTATTCTAAAAGAACTATATTGCTAAAACATATATGCCATATAAAAGAAAAGAAAGAAAAGTGCAAGCAGCAGTGTCAGAATGAGAGAAGTCTCCACTGGAATGCCGCCTTAGGAGTATAAGTTGTCCTGACTATGAATATTCTGCTTCCAGAGATACTGTTTGAATTGGTGGAGAAATATACCACTATTATGTATGGTAGATTCTCTCTAGATGTCTAATTAAGTACTTTTTGTTTCAAACTGATTTCTGGTTAGTCCACTAAAAGAGAAGCATTGGTTGGGACTGCGGTTTTGAACAGATGCTGAATCAAAGCATGCCCTGAACTTGGGGTAACTTTCATAGGTTTCATGTTTGGGGGAGGGGAGGAGCTGAGCTACACTTAAATAGCCTTTTATCATAACACTCTGATTAAAATCTTCAATGGTTTTCTACACCACAAAACCTAAACTTTTCTTCTTGGCTTTTTTGGCCCTCACTGATCTGGATAGTTAAATTCCATGAGGACAGGGACCTTCCTTTAATGTTTATCTTTTCCTAGCACTTAGCACAATATTCTCATGTTTTATTTAACCCTTGCACTTCCCCTCACGCCTAATGCAGTACTCTGTATATGGTAGGTAGGTAAGGTACTGTCCTTTGTTTGTGGAAAGGGGCAGAAACAGTTTTGAGAGAATCTGGGAGAAAACAGCCCCTTAGACGAAAGTACTTGGGGATCTGAAAACACAGACAGTTAATAATAATAGCTAACACTTATAAAGTGCTTACTACATGCCAGGCACAATGCTAAGTGATTTACAATTCTCTGATTTGATTCTCACAACAACTCTGGGAAGTAGATGCTATTATTATCCTCATTTTACAGACGAGGAAACCGAGGCAAGTGACTTGCTCAGGGACACAGAACTAGTAAGTATCTAAGGTGGGATTATGAATGCAGGTCTTCCTGACTCTAGGCCCTGTGGGGCTATCCACTTCACCACTGAGCTGTTCCGTATCTGGGAAAACCTGAGTTAAAGCAGCCCTCAGAGAAAAAGAGATCCTTTACACGTCTATTAGGAGGACTTTGAGTGTGATAGGTGAGAGCTCTGATAACTAGGACTCTTTGGTAGTTATGGGACAATTTTGTACTGCCTATTTGCAATGAGTCTCGAAAATGTGAATTTTGGTTTCTCACCCTAAGGTAGAGGTGAGTCACTTCTCACAAGAAAACCTACCTTGAGACAGCAGAAGGAACAAAAGCAAATAAAGAAGATGGAGAAAGAGGAAGCTGGTAAAGGAGAGTGCAGAAAAACTAAGCCCAAATGAGTGAATGGCTTACAGAAAATCAGCCAAGCTCAGAACTGAAAAAAGTTTAGAGCAGGGGTCAATTTAGGGTCCATGGAAAGCATACGCATTAGCATTTTTTTGATTAGGAATTAAAGAACAAAACATTTTTTTGAGAAGGGGTCCAAAAGGCTTCACAAAACTCCAAAGAGGACGACACAAAATAAGTTAAGAACCTCTGGTTTTGAGCCTGTGTTTCTGCCTGCGTCCCCCAGATTCAGTCTCCTTACTCCCTCTCCTCCTTACCCCACCCCTTCCCAGCTGCTGAAAGGAAGCCAAGTTTTGTCTCTGCTGCTAAAAGCTAAGCTTATTGGAGGAAAAGACTTACGGTTGGGAGTCTACTGGAGAAACTGCTTTGTTGACTGGAACAGCTAATTAGAGAAGAGACAAGCTTGACTGCCTTGCCTTTTATCGCCATCTATAGCTTGAGAGGGAAAACACCCCAGAATTCAGTCTAGAATAGGCTTAGTGGAACTCCTTTTGCTAAGGTGGAGAGGCCTTTAGAATTTATCGAAGAAACAGTCTGAGCTGAGGAGCCAGTGGAAAAAGGGCTCCATCCCTGAGGCAGCTTCTAGTGCAGACTATTCCTTAAGGAGACCAAGGACATCAAAGACTGCAACCCAGAGTTACAATTTGCCTTGGACCTATGAGTTCCCCCACTCCAGGGGGTCTTAACCTTTTTTTATATATGTGTCATGGCTCCCTTTGCCAATCTACTGGGGGCCCCCTTCTCAGATGTATGAATGTCTACTGTGCAACACAATTACTATCTGGAATTCAACAATTTTCCCATGTTAAGCTCGTTTCTCCAACTAGATTGCAAACTCCTGGAAGCTATAGTTCCAATTTTTTATTTCTCTATTCTCCTCGTGTCTAACACAATGCTGAGATCACTGCTTGGTATGTAAATTTAAGTAAAATCTAAAACCCTTTAAATAAGCATTAAGACATTTTTCTTTGTGCCTTACCCAAACATTTTATCAACTCAGAGTAGGTTAGTCTAGGCAGAATAGTTGATACGTGAATGGTTATTTCTTCCATTTCAGGGTAGAATCAATATATGATTGATAATGTCTCAAAATAATAGAACCCATCTCCAGTTATGGTGATTTAATAGAAATCATTGGAGAATAAATTGTTCGATTCTGCTACATACAATATTTTCTTTTAAAAATTAAAGAAGTTTATTGATGTTGTAGCCATTTCTAGAATAAAATATTACATTTTAGGTCATTCTCAAACTACGGTTAAGTCAATTAAGTGGTAGCAGCAGAGAAATGCAAGGTCAAAACCCGTACAAACTTGAAGGTTAAGAAAAGGCAAACTTTAGTCATGCTGCAAATGAATGAAATCGGAGTCCCCAGACAGCTCTTGCACCTAGAAGAGGTGGTTTTATGGGGAACCAATTTTATTATAAGGAAGGTTTGAGGTACCAGTACTTGGAGGTCTCTATGTGGTGATGACAATAATGACTGCTCTGAAGCTCAGGGGTCACCTGCATGGTGATGGTGTTTCTCATGTAAAAAAAAAAAATCAGCATTTATAAGCATTTTGAACATGGCCAGAACATGTAGAGGTGACCCAACTACAATTATGTAGACAGTGCTAAGCAGAGAATCATTTATCTTGTAACTTCTGTAAAAAGGGTAGAGATTTTACAGAGTTTAGCCAACAAAAAAAAATCCCTCGTATTTCAGAATGAGAATCAGGAAGACATCTTTTTTTATTTAATCAATTGAGGCTCCTTAGTATTTAAACTCTTTTGAATGCTTTGTCTTTAATCTTCAAGTCCTGGATTTTGGTTATGACATTCCTGGGATTTTTCATTTTGGGGTTTCAGGAGGCAATTGGTGGATTCTACTTTCATTTTGCCCATTGCTTCTAATAGTTATAGGCAATTTTCATTCATATTTTCTTTAAATACATTTAGGATTTTTTTTTTTTGTCATTTAGGTTTTTAGGTAGTCAGATTATCTCCCCTTGACCTATATTCCTGGTCAATGGTTTTGTTAAGATTATACCTGACATTTTCTGGTATTAAAAATATTTTGGGTTTTTACTATTTGTTGTCTTTTGGGCCTATTTTTCAGTAATTGAGTATGTTTCGTACCTCTTATACTAAGCCATTTATTTATCCTTCCAATTCTTTCTCTAGAACTCAAATTCATGTTATCATTTTAAAACTTTTTTCTTCCAGGAACTCAGAGCATTTAGCAAACTTGTGATTATGACACTTATACACGAGTTCCTTTTTTTTCTGGGTTTATGTCTATGGCTCTATAATATTATTGTTGATATTTTCTTATCTTTACTCATTTTTCCAGCCTTACTTCCTGAATTGAGCCTTTTGAGTCAGGGATAAGCTTTGCCCTTCTGCAAAGAATGGTGAGGCTTTCTTTGGTACTGATCTGTATTGTCTGGGCAATCTGCCAGATTCTTCAAGGACCCCATGAACAGCTCTCTAAGCAGTCAGGCAGTTTACATGAGAAATACATGGTTGAATAGTGAAGAGGCGCTCTGACCCAGGAGGTGCCCCAATAGTTGTCACCTTAGTCCTAATCCTCAAGCTTTTGACCCGAGAGAGATCAGAATACAGGCTATGGGATCCAGGCATCCTAGATCCTGGCCCTTCTGCTTGAGACCTATGTACCATGCTCTAGCCTAAGATTCCCTGGCGAGAGCTCATCCCCAGTACCACAGGCTTCTGTCTGCTTATGTGGGCTTGTACAGGCAACGTGCACTTACTGTAGTTTCTCCTTGGGTTTTTTGGTCATTTCTGTCTCATTCTCTTTTTCCATCCTGGCTAGAGTAGTGAGATGGACTATTTTGCTTCCTCTCACTCTGCCATCCTGACAAGTACTGTCCAGTGAGTATAAAAGAGTTATGATGACTTAAGAGATGGAAAATTATGCAAGTAATTAAAAAACAAACATGGACTACACGTGTAACATGAGATGAGAGGATAAGTGGACAGTGGAACAAGTGAGAGGAGCTTTTCTGGGAATGACTGAAATTACATATTCAATAATCAGTCAAAAAACACCAATGTGCACTAGGTCCTGTGGGAAATACAAATTTTAGAGAAGACTGAACCCCTACCCTCATAAAACTTACTTGGATGCATCATACAAATAAGGGGGAAAGGCAACCAGTTCTCACAAAAGTATCCCTGGCAATGGAGAAAAGTGCTATGAAGACTTCTTTTAGGAATTGTAGGACCTGGCAGTGAAGGGCACTATCATACCATCCTAACCTTAGATTGCTAGTTTTTTTTTTATATTTTTTATATGGGGTCAAGTGTGTTTTCATTATTCATTATTCAATTATTCAATAAGGTGAATTTCTCAGGACTTGAGATATGGGCCAAGCCAAGAAAATCATCTCTAAAAGGTAACCTGGGCCTATGTAACACTTTGTACCATATGACAATCTGGACCTCAAATGCCAAGGAATTATATTTTATGACCAAACAAAACAGGGTCAAATTTCCCAACGAAATTAGTACTTATAGAAGACACAACTGGTCAGCGTTGTCTTACATTTGTTATTGGATGTCTTACATTTATTTAATCTCTATTCAATTTTTAAGCAACTTTACAGTAACAATTGTTTTCCACTTAAATTTCTAAACTGCCAACAATGCCTAGTACAGGGCCTTATACAAAGCTGAGTCAACCGAGTATCTCGTAGTTAAACTAATGAAGTCAGCTGAGCATGAGGCCACATTTATTTTCTCTTTTGGATTATATATTTTAAAAAATATTTACTTTCATCTGGATTACAACTAAACTTTTTGGTTCTATTAAACAATTTTGCCATGAAATTATCATGTCAGCAATTTAAAAAACTAAGTGATACTATCATTTGGTGGTTTTTATTTTTTAATTTTTTTGTTGGTAGCTCCTACCACTCTACCTTGCCTACAAGGCAATGTAGGTCATCAAAATCAAACGTATTTAATTTAGCATCTATCCATTTGCTTACAGGGATTATTTCTTTTCTTGGACTTTGTATGAATGAATGAAGTACTTACATGTGCAAAGCTGTGTGTTAAGCTCTAGGGATACAAAGAGAAAAGACAGTTCCTGCTCTCAAGGAGGTCACACTCTAATGGTGGATACATTTAACACATATGGGTGGGTTTTCAGCTGCAAGTCTGACTGAAAGGTCCCAACAACAAATCAGATGGTACTGTCTCTTTTTAAATGTCACTTCCATTGATAAAAATACCAGTTTTTGATATTGAACCATTTGCCAGTGCTGAGGACTCTGGAGACAAGAACTTTCTTTTCTCAATCTTTAGGGTCTTCGGCTGTGTCTATGGGGTCTAAGTGGAGCTGATGGTTAAGGTGGTCATGTTGGTTTGACTTGTCGGCACATGCTGGGTTGTTTCTTTCCCAAGGTACTCTGTTGCCTCAAGTAGGCTGGCTTGCCTGTCCTGTGAGTGGTTGTTGGTGGGAATGGCTGGAATTCCAGGAGGACTGTTGGTGTAAGGGTGGATGTGCCGCTACTTCCAGCACTCTTGTGCTATCCATATGTTGGTGGCAGCTAGTCAGCTGTTGGTGGAAGTGATGAGGAAGGTGAGCCCTTCTCCACAATGATTCCTCCCCTCAATAATTCTCAGTGCCTAGCATAGTGCCAGGCATGGAGTAGGTGTTTATTGACTGATATTTCCACTTAAAGTTAGGCTACCAAACGCCCAATGCTACCCTTTTACAGATGCACTCAATAACTAGGCGTTGACGATATAGTCAATACTAGGTATTTGTCATGCGAGTTACAGAGATGTGGTTCTTGTCCCACATACATAAGACAGACAATACTTCTATTGTCTCTTATTCCTGAGTCACACATGTACAGAAGGCTATAATTGCAAACAATTTCAAAGAAACAGAGTAACTTGAGAAGTTTTTGTGGTTATGTCAAAACTTATTTGTAGGCTTCAAGTAGAGGTTGAATGACTTGCTGGGGATGTTGTAAAGGTCCAGGTCAGACTAGATGAATTCTGAAGAGTCAGTGATTCTATTACTCTAAGGGCATATTTCAGTTGGGTATTTAGAATATATTTTCTTTGTCAAATTTCCACGGGATTGAAATACTCTAGTTACCAAAGGCTCAAATATGATAGTTCAGTATATGTAATATTGTTCCAAATGACTTTCAGAAAAGTTTCCATTCATTAAACTGGCAAAAATTTTTGGTAAGTGTTCTCTTGAAAAAATCAATTACTTCAAAATAGTTTCCTGTTAGAAAAGGTAGAATGGCCAGCTATACATATGCACACATTTACATAACCAAAATTACAGAAAAATAGGATCTTCAAGATAACACTTTCCCCCCAATATATTATAAACCACACTTTCAGAAAAAAGTTCCAATAATTATCCCCAAAAACTAGCTGCTTCTAAGCTTGACTTAATGTTGTAGGCGTTTTCTCTCCTTTGCTTGGTGTAAATATTTGCCTCTCCCTTTTGTAATCTTCGTCTCACTATAGCTTTTTGTTGTTTGGTCAACTGACGTTTCACCTTCTGTTTCACCAGTTCCTGAAAATAAGAAGTAGCACATCATTAGCATCAATGACAGCTATCTTTGGTAAGAGGTTAGAGTCACAGCAACAAAAACTTAAAAATTCCTGCTTTAATTTTATACTCTTATCAACATAAACTTGGCCAACAGACCAATGCCAACAATTAAAAAGATACAATAAAATCCAAACTGTCACTGACAGATTCTTAACAAAAACACTAGTTTTTCAAAAAAGAAAAAGAAAAAAAAAGAACTGTTCCAGCTTTCCTAATTCGATGAAACATTGCCACCTAGTGTTCATTATAGGGGGAAAAAAATGGACATTTCTCCTACTGCCCTATAAAATATTTATAGCACAGTAGTTGGCAATTACGCTGTTTTTAAAGGTATTTGCCATTTGGTCAAACTACATAAAACAATTCCCTTATTTACTTCAGAAATTTCCAGTTCTGATAGGAGGAATAAATAAAAAAGCCATAAATAATCTGGAGAAGGTATAGAATGTTCTCTTGTGGTAAGAGAAAACAAAATTAGCTCAACTCAGTTTAAGTCTTATTCTAGTTATTTATTTCAATTACACAAAATAAGCTCAATGGGAATATATCAACAGAATTTTCTCCCTTTTTTGGAAGTCCTACGGAATTTATAATCTACTTCAGAAGGACAGGACAATTTATATTGCAAGACATTCTAGTCTACTGAATTTAATTGAATTCTGAATTTATTGCAGGAATTTATTTCATCTTTGTATCTTCCATAATGGTTGGCTATGCCCTATACATAATAGGTGGTTAAAAAATGTTTGCTAAATTGAATTAATAAATACACATAGAATTGGATTATCAGAAAATAATATTAAGAGATATAACGATTAGAAGGATCACTGCATTGTTTGTGAACCTGATTTTCCATATCTAGAGCATTTTATCCCTGGCTGGAGGATCTATTGCTACTCTTACCCCTATATGGGTATGATAGGTTTCATGAAATTTAGATCATTTTAAATAGGCCAGATTAAATAAACCTAAAGAATCTAATAAGTCAGTAATTTTGCTATTGTCTATTTGCTTTATAACAGAAGACTGAGTCCAATATGGCACATCTGGGAATCTGGTTGAAAGCTAAATTTTAAAACAGGTAGTGGGAAAGCAGGCAGGGGAAAGGTAAAGGAAAGAACACTGGACTCAGAGTGAGGATAGAACTGGGTTTGACTCCTTACTCAAACCAGCTGCATAACCACAGTTATGAAGGTTCTTATTAACCTTTCAATATATTTCATTATGGAAATAGTAATATTGCAGCATCTACCTCACAAGAATATTAGAAAGATCAAATTATATAATAAATGTGATGTATTTTGTAAATGTTAAAGTGCTATACATATATGCTCCAATGAATATGACCTCATTGATATAGGCTGTCCCTTCCAATGCTGTAGACTGAAAGTCTACCATGTCTACATGTTCTGTGTGACTTATCCACATCCACTCTGATAAAGGGGGTCTACCCAAGGAACTGATGGGATTGGAGCTCTTTTCATATATTGTGACTATCAGTGAATCATGTGTCCTTCAACTATTCTTTGCCTTATGCGGTAATATAACCTATTCATTGCTTTCTACTCATACATTTCTGACATTCTTTGTACCACTTTGCCTGTGTAACTCTTCATTTATAAAGTGTGACAGCCTGTCTGCTCATATCTTGAAACTTTATAGTATTCCATGACTTGAAACCACATATCACCATAAGAATACTGGCATTAAAAAGATAGGCCTTTGTTTCAGGGAAGTCTCAGGTCATTAAATGCACTGTGGCAATTTCCCAAAGAGCAATCCAACTGACTTTTCTCTCCTTTGTTTACTTCTAGGCCAAGCTTCCTGTCCATTTGCACTTTTAAACCCTTAGACAGATGTACTGATGGATAATCAAATTTAAAATATCTAACAAATGTCACAGGAAAAATACATTGCCTTTCCACAAATAACCGGCCAGAATCAAAGTATAGGGCAGTACAACTTTTAAAACCTTTTCATAAAATACTTTAAATTTCCTCCTTATATTTTAAAAGTGAAAAATTAGTTCAATTATAAAATTAATCCAGTGAAAATTACAGAGCATGAAATAAAATTGTCCCCAATTCTGTGTACTGAATAATAGATGCTATTTATGTACAAATGAATCCTATGCTATCACCAATATGAATGGTTACTTCTAAGAATGAAGCCTGTAACCTATTCGTGCCTGCCCACCTAGTGTGAGTCTAGTCTATGTCTTCCTATAAATCTGTCACAGGAGATCCACTGAACGTGTTGGGGCAACTTTTGAATTTGTCTCCACACTGACAGGCTAATAGAGTAATACAAGGCCATCCACTGGGTACCCCTGATTCGTGTCACTTTACCAGCACATCTATTTTGGCTCATACTATTTGGATGACTTTCTTTTCTCTAGAAAACCCTTCACAACACACTATCTCAACTGATCCTTTCAACAAAACCCTGTGAGACAGTATTATTCTACATTCTCTGTAACTTTGATTCTAGTTTGGCATTTGCAGAAAGGCAATGTATTTTTCTTGTACTATCTGTTTGGTATTTTAAATTTGTTTATCCATTAGCACATCGGTCTGGGGTTTTTAAAATGCTGCAAATGGACAGCAAGTAGATGAGGAAACTGAGGCTTAGAAAGATTAAGAGACCTGTGTCAGAGGTGGATTCAAGCTCTGCTCTTTCCTGACTCCAAATCTATTACTTCCGTTTTATATCACACTGTATCATGTAGAATTAAGACTATGTGATTACTAATTTGTTCCACACCACGAAAACCAATAAAATACTAATTAAAGCATTTAGGTTTCTGATCCTAGGTAAGGAAAAAAAGGGGAATGGAAGAAACAAACAAATTCTCTGAAACCTAAATTTCTTTATCTGTAAAATGGGGAAAATAACTTCTTTGCCTCTCATGTTATTAACGAATAAATGAAATTTCTATAAAAGTGCAAAAACCCTTAACTTATTATACAAGTGTAAGGTGTTAATACGTTACTGTTAATAATAAAGTTATTTATATCACAGGTATCTTCTAGATTATAAAATGAGCATAGGGACCATGTTTTATGCAACTTTGCACTCTCAGGAGCACTGAGCATATTATCATGTCCATTGTAGGTAATTAGCAAACATTTAAAATTAGTTACCGGAGGAACTGTGGAACAGCTTACAATACTGCCTGCAGAAGTTACACTCTCAGTTCTTGTTCTATGGTGATTAATTTGTTCCATGTTTTCATCCCTAAAAAAGAAAGTAAAAGTTACTGTATCAAGCAATAATTTAACTTTAATGTATAATTAAGCATATAAAAACTAAATAAAATCACCATTTAAGTGTTTCTAACAATATTTTAAATTCTAGTCAACAGCTTAAATGCTCTACAGATAAGAGACATAAAATATCTCTGTTTTGGCTTTGTTACCTCAGAATCTAGCAAACTAAAGACTTCAGAAAGAATATTACTATGGTGGAAAAGTTGAAGTACTGAAATTAAAAAAAAAACTCTACTTTCTGATTTTGTAAATTTAAAATCTCCTCTGGCACTCTGACACACATCTTTTCATGAAAAGCATATTAAGGCAACTACTTGCTAAAATCTCTATAAATTAATGATGTATGTCATCCAAAGTACTAATGATTTGATAAAATAAACAAATAATAGATATTTTACGTCCTCTAAACCGTCTACTTCTGCCTTGATTCTTTTAATTAAATTATTTTTCCATTCAATGATACTATTCCATGGTCTATAAACATCTATTACTGGCACAGTCTTCTCCTCCAACTCAACACAGAGTTCAAGGAAGCTGAGACCACAGTCTGTATTGTTAGAAAAACTGCAAGTTAAGGGATTCCTCTGCCAAACCATCCATTTCTACAGATCAAGGTTGTAATATTTATGAAGCATTAATTCCTAATAGTCATTATTTTACTATCTGGACGGAGGGAATTTATTCAGTCACTATGTCATATTGCTTCAAATAGAGGTTATATCCCTAGAATTTATTTTTTCAAATATAAATACACATATAAATCTATAATAATGTGGTCTCACCCCCCCCCCACACTCTTTCTCTTTTTTTCTTTCCCTTTTCCTCTTCCTCCCTCCCAACTGACACTTCATCCTTCCACTGTTTTGGAGGCAGGTATACTCTGGACACAGACTAGATGAATAAGCATCAGTATTTACAAAAGAAGCACAATGTAGACATATGTAAGAAGAAAAAAATAAAAGCAAACACAAAACCTTTTTCTTTCAATAGCTTGCAACTAATGACTATTCAAGAGCACCTGTAAATTCTTTAGAAGTTACCATTATGCATTACCATTAACAGAAGTCTGATAAAACATTTATTTAAAAGTAATCAATAGGCTGCCTTGGATCAAAAGAGCAAGTGTAAAGGAATAAAATTTGGGCTTTTAAAGACAAAAAAATAACACATTATGTTTCCATTTTATACAAGGGTAACATGTCAGGCTTTTTGAAAGATGATCATTTATGAGAATCAAGAGAAAGTAGTGAACCAAAGATTAAAAGCAAGGTCCAATCAATAGAAATCCATACCTGAAAGGCCTGAGTTCTTTGTTTAATGCTGACAAGCTAACCAGATCAGGGCATTCATCTTCATATTCCTGACAATCAGCAGAAACTTCTCCTCGAAGCATTTGATCTGCTCCCTTGGTGACATTCTCAGTGCTGTCTTCCTCTTCATGAAAACCAGTCGCAGAATGCTTTATGCAACTTCTCTTCTTTCCTTCAACAATCTCTCCCTGAATTTCTCCTAATGAATGACTGATTTCAGTCATTTCCAAACACTGTGCACCACCCTCATCCTCAGACAGCACATCTGTATTCTTTTGTACCAGTTCTTCAGAAGAGTTCATTTTACAATCATCATCCGATTTATCTATGAAGTTTCTTCCATTTTCCAACTCAGAAGTCTTTACCTTCTCTTCAAGTGATGAAGGATATTCAGATCCTTCATCTATTTCAAGACTCTCATCATCAGGACCTAGTGGATGAAGTAGTTCATCATCTTCCTGCATTTGTTTTGTATATCCACTGGCAGAAATTTCTACATCAAGAGAGTCCTCCTTCCTAGTTAAAACAGCAATTTCAAGCATTAAAACTTCCCAACAAAAATCTTAATGTTTAATTTCACATAGTTTTTATGGTTACCAAATTAATTTCTAATAGTTAATACATTCAAAAAGTGAGAATTTTGGAACCCCAAATGCAATGTTTTATAATTACTCAAGAATATATTGTATACATATTTTAAGTATATAGATTTACAAAATTTATGCTATTATAATTATATAATTACAATAAATTGAGTATGGAATACAATAAATATAATAAAAAGGTCACAGAAAATTTTAGGAAAGATGGTTACCTACTTAGTTTTTAATAGTTCAGTTTTATTTCTCCCCTGTGTAAGCAGTAACCATTTCTACTGAGGTGGGGGAAATGCTTGTGGAGCTTAAGCTCTGTGCTCTTCAGGGCCCTTCCATGGAGGCTCTGGAGGGAATTACATTCTGGGGTTCAGGGGTAAGTTCAAGGGTAAGAACAAAAACTTGCCTTGATTTGGATTCTCTCATGGGTGAGGTTACTTCATGCCATCATGGATGGCTGGCTACATCCACATACAATCATAGTTATTGATGACTGCTGGCCCAGTTGCACTGTCATTTCCAATAACCAAATAGTTTACACAAATATGACTCCTTTAATGTGGGTAAAGCTTCCCAAGCTTCCCCAAGACTCTTCTGGACTGGGCCCAACTCAGGCCAGTCTCCTGGTAGTTTAGGTTTGATGCAGAGATGCCGCTATAGGTCACTCAGCAGTTAACAAAGAGAGATTTGCTTGGCCACAGCAGGAACATATTAAACAAGGACAGGCATTGAGGGCAGCTCCCCTGCCTGAGGTGATCAGCCAAACATTAGAACATGCCTAGAGCTCCTCCTCGTGGCCAGAAGTGATGTGAACAGCCTCAAGTCTTATTCTCTGGAGCCAAACAAATCTTAAGGATGGTCTCAGTATCTTTTAAGGAAAAACTATCCTAACCTGCATGGGGGTAGGAGTTAGGAAATTGCTCCTACCACAGCAATGTTCAATATTTTCCTCAACTAGCTAAAAGTATTAAGGTTTGAGGCTAATGAATCATCACACAAGCAGGGTTGCATCAATTAAAAAAAAACCTAAACCCTTCATAGAACTAACCTGATATCTCCAAAGGTTGGATAAAGTTCACTTTCATAATTGAAACGTCTTATGAAGAAATCTCGGATGCATTTAACATCTCTGTCAAAGTACCTGCAAAAGTAAGAATCATTCTGTATTATTTAAATTGCTCCTAAATCCTCCTTTTCTTATTTGCCTATACATATTGTTGTTCACTTATTCTAATATGAGAAGAAAATATATTATTTAAAGACAGCGACAGGGACTGGATCTATAATTTCACGGGTAAAGTGAACTACCACTGCAAATCTCTGCAACTTCAGTCTTAGAGAAGAAAGGCAGCATGCATGATTTGAACCTAGTTCTTCCTATCTCTTGACTCACTACACCAAGCTATTCAAAGATATTCTTTAAAACGAGGACATGATAATGGCTCATATTGTGATAATGTAAAATACTATAAAAGGAGTAAAATCAAACATTTCATAATCAATCATGAGAAACAAATGCTGTTCAATACTTTACCGTGAAAACTCAGGCCATGCTTCACAAACTCCCTTTTCTCTCCATCTCAAAAACCACTGCCACTATTTTCAACTCTTTCCTTCTCTACTCTAGTCTCTGATAGTAACAACACTCTCTTCAGTCTTCTCCAGCATATTGTTCCCTTTAATCTTCCACCTCTAACTACTGGTTCCTTCCCAATTGCCTTAAAACATACCCAAGACTCCAGCTTTAAAAAGAAAAAACGACCAAAAAGCCCTTTACTAAACCCCAACACACCTTTGTTAGATTGCCAATCAGTTAAATATTACTTATTAAGTCCTTGTAATTTGCCAGGTACTATGCTAAATTTTGTGTTTACAGAAGAGAGTAAAAATACAGAAATGGTCTCTGCCTCCAAGGAGCTTATTTACTGATGGAGGCATGTAAATAAACAGGTATATATAAGATATAGAGTGGAAGGAAAATAACCTCAGAGGGAAATTATCAAGTGGCTGGGAGGCAGAGGACGATAAAAGCCTCTTGTCAATGAAGGTAGGGCAGGATAGATTTCTGTACCCCATTTCCTGTATTTCTTATTTCCCAGTTGCCTGTGAAAACATTTTTTTTAAACATGTGTTTTTAAAACTTTGGGTTCCAAATTTTCTCCCTTCCTTCCTCCCCACCCATCCTCATTGATAAGGCAAGCAACTAAATATAGGTTATATATGTGCAGTTATGCAAAACGCTTCCACAGTAGACATGCTGAGAAAAACTAACTCTATTTCCCTTAATCCTATCCCACCCACCCACTTATTCTATTCTTTCTTTTGACCCTGCCTCCTCATAAGTATTTGCTTCTGATTACTCCCTTTTCCAATCTGCCCTCCTCTGTATCATCCCCCTACTCTCTTGTCCCCTTCCCCGCCATTTTCCTGTAGGGTAAGACAGATTTCCACACCCAATTTCCACACCCAATGTATGTTATTCCCTCCTGAAGTCAAATCCTATGAGAATAAGATTCACTCATTCCCTCTCACCTTCCCCCATTTCCCCTCCACTGTAAGAGCCTTTTCTTTTCTGTTTATTTTTTTTCCTGTGGGATAATTTACCCCGTTCTACCTCTCCCTTTCTCCTTCTCCTAGTATAATACTCTCACCCCTTAATTTTATTCTCTGGCTATGACCCCTTCATTTTCAACTCACCCTGTGCCCTCTCTATCTATCTATCTATATCTATATATACATACATATAATTTTTTCCCCTCCAACTACCCTAATACTGACAAAGGTCTCATGAGTTACAAATACTATCTTTCCATGCAGGACTGTAAACAGTTCAACCTTAATAAGTCTCTTATGATTTTCTCTTTCCTGTTTACCTCTTCATGTTCCACTCGAGTCTTGTATTTGAAAATCAAATTTTCTATTCAGCTCTGGTCTTTTCATCAAGAATGCTTGAAAGTCCTCTATTTCACTGAAAAACCATTTTTTCCCCTGCAGAATTATACTCAGTTTTGCTGAGGTGATTCTTGATTGTAATCCAATCTTCTTTGCTCTCCGGAATATTATATTCCACGCCCTGCGGTCCCTTAATGTAGAAGCAGCTAAATCTTGTGTTATCCTGATTGTGTTTCCACAATACTTGAATTGTTTC
Source organism: Vombatus ursinus (assembly GCF_900497805.2). Taxonomy (NCBI): domain Eukaryota; kingdom Metazoa; phylum Chordata; class Mammalia; order Diprotodontia; family Vombatidae; genus Vombatus; species Vombatus ursinus. The sequence goes on along the minus strand of NW_020954606.1, from coordinate 655,012 downwards.
TTTCTGGCTGCTTTTAATATTTTCTCCTTGACCTGGGAACTCTGGAATTTGGCTACAATATTCCTAGGAGTTTTCCTTTGGGGATCTCTTTCAGGAGAAGATCAGTGGATTCTTTCAATTTCTGTTTTGCCCTCTAGGTCTAAAATATCAGGGCAGTTTTCCTTGAAAATTTCTTGAAAGATGATGTCTAGGCTCTTTTTCTGATCATGGCTTTCAGAGAGTCCAATAATTTTTAAATTCTCTCTCCTGGATCTATTTTCCAGGTCAGTTGTTTTTCCAATGAGATATTTCACATTGTTTTCTAATTTTTCATTCTTTTGGATTTGTTTTACAGTGTCTTGATTTCTCATAAAGTCACTAGCTTCCAATTGCTCTATTCTAATTTTTAAGGAAGTATTTTCTTCAGTAATCTTTTGGACTTCCTTTTCCATTTGGCCAATTTGCTTTTTAAGGCATTTTCTCCTCATTGGCTTTTTGGACCTCTTTTGCCATTTGGGTGAGGCTATTTTTTAAGGTGTTATTTTCTTCAGTATTTTTTTGGGTCTCCCTTAGCAAGCTGTTGACTTGTTTTTCATGATTTTCTTGCATCACTCTCAGTTTTTCCTCTACTTCTCTTACTTGCTTCTAAAGATCTCTTTTGAGCTCTTCCAAGGCCTGGGACTGATTCATATTTTTCTTGGAGGCTTTGGATGTAGAAGCTTTGGCTTTGTTGTCTTCTTCTGGTTGTATGTTTTGATCTTCTTTGTCACCAAAGTAAGATAATATAGTCTGACTCTTTTTGCGCTGCTTACTCATGATCTCAGCCAATTTCCTGAGTTTTAAACTCTTTGTTAAGGTAAAAGTCTGCTTCCAATGTGAAGAGTGTACTGTCCCAAGCTTCGGGGGTTTGTACAGCTGTTTTCAGAGGTACTGCTAGGGAACTGTAAATTTTTAGTTCTTCCAAGGTGGTATGATAAGGGACGAGGTGTTTCCTCTCCACAGCCACAACAAGCTTCACCACACTAGCGATCCTCCTCGCCCCAGGACCGCCCCTCAGAACTATGATCCAGATCCAAGCACTGGTAAAGCAAGAGATTCCTGCCTCAGCACTGGCAAAGAGATCCTTGCAATCCCCCTCTGATCAGCCACTCGATTCCCCATCAGTCTGTGGGCTGGAAGCTCAGGAAACAGTCACTGCCCCATGCTGCGCTCCAGACTTGCGGCTGAGACCTAGCTCCTCTCTCACCGCAGTCACAGACTTTTCCCACTGACCTTCCACATTGTCTTTGGCGTTCCTGGGTTGAGAAATCTGGAAACGGCCACAGCTGCCTGCGATTTAGTCCTCTTGAGGCCTGCTCCAGGGTCACTGCAGCCTGCATGCCCACGCTGAACTGTGCTCCTCTCCCCGCCCGGCGCAATATACCTTTCTGATCAACCATCCAGGCCGTCTTCGGCTGCAGATTTGTTTCACTCTGTCTTTTTGTGGGTTCTGCTGCTTTAGAATTTGTTAGGAGCCATTTTTTTAGGTATTTGGAGGGCTTTGGGAGAGAGCTCAAGACAGTCACTGCTTTCCCTCCGCCATCTTGGCTCCGCCCCTCACAAAAGGTTACTTTGAAAAGGGGTCCACAGACTTTACCACACTACTAAAGGGGCCTACGATACAAAAAAAGTTAAGAACCCTCCTCTACGTCCTCTTGGTGCAGTATATTGTATTACAACACTGGAAGGTGAAGTAGAAAGAATATTAGTCTTGGATTAAAGAGATTTAGATTCAAAGTATGTCTCTGATAGTTCCTGTGTGACCACTCAACCTCTTTATTCATTAGATGCTATGAGTATAAATATTCTTAATAGAGATGACTCCCAGAGCTATATATCCAGCCTCAGCCTTTCCTGATCTCAAATGCCATATGTCCAAAAGAGAACTCATTATGATTATCCCCAAACCTACTTCTCGCTTCCAAATTTTCCCATTTTTAGGAGCACCATCAGTTTTCTAGTCTTCTGAGTTAATAACCTCCATTTATCCTTGCCTTCTCTCTCTGTCTCATCTTCTACATCGAACCAGTTGCCAAATCTTGCTGGTTTTTTTTTTACCTTTACATTTCTCAAATTAGACCCTTCCTCACTACTCACAAAGTTACAACCTCAGCTCAGGGCCTCATCACCTCTCAGCTTAACTATTACAATGGTTTCCTAACTGGTCTCACTGCTCAAAGGTTCTCCTTCCTCCAATCCATCCTCAAGAAAACTGTCAAAACGATTTTCCTTAAGTACAGGTCTGACCATATCATTCACCTAACCAATGAATTCCAATATCGAACTATTACTTCTAGGACAAAATACGAACTCTTCTGTTTGGATCTCAAAATTCTTTTGACATGGCCCTAACCTTAACTTTCCAACTTCAGATCCATGTCTCCCCTTCCCTCACTCTGGCCTTCTTGCTGTTCCTCACATGTGGTATAAATTGATCCTGTCCATTTATTACAGAAATAATTCATTAAAAGGAAAAAAAATGTCTAAAGAAGCAAAAATTGTGACTATTTTCATAGACAGGTAAATTAGCTTCAATCTAAAACCATGGCCTTCTCACTCAATGGAGTAACTGGAATTCTTGATTATAATTTTCTGATTTGAAGAAATATACATAGTTACATATATGTGTCCCCAAGAAAAATATATTCTCTTCCTCAGTTCCTACTACACTGAATCACATTTATACAGAGGATTAGTTTATATGATTAATAACAAAAATGATCCCTTCTAGGAGGGAAAAAAAATCTTAATTATTTTAAATGTTGGCAGTTTGAAATCTTCTGAAAAGGACACGTTTCCCCTCCATAATTCAACTTAATTCAGTTATGTGCAAGGCAGTTTTGAACTTTCAAAGCCTGATGGTAAATAACATGGAGAAGACTGAGGGAGGAAGTAGTCTAGGAGAAAACTCACAGGTTCTGGTGTCGGCAAATGCTATGATGGAAAACCAGGAAAGAACAGAAAGTAATCTTAAAAAGACTGATCAATAATCAACCTTAATTTTAACATCCAGACATTTCAGTACATACCATTCGGCATTTGGATGAGATGTTGAGACCATTTGTGGGAAGTCAATCATGGTTATGTGGTCATCTTTATCCAGCATGAGATTGAATTCATTGAAATCACCATGAATTAGTCCATGATTAGCAAGTTTAATAATTAGTTCCATCGCTTCATTATACACTGCTGCAGGATCTTCAATATGATGTACCTGGCACCTAATACCATTTAAAATGCAAGAAAAGCATTAATACAGACAATTTTAATTTATCACGTCTAAGAAGTCATACATACACGTGCTGTTTAATGTACTTGTATCACTTAAATGCTAATTTATTATTCGATTGTGATCATGATGGGAGTTTACTTGAAATTCAGTGAACAAAAGATTTTGAAGATACATTTAAAAATTTAGGGCACTTTTCTCAACCAGTATTCTAGAACAGAGATGTTAAACTTGCTGCCCTTGAGGCAGGAACCAGATAATACTAAAATTGGGGAATGCTTAACAAAAAACAAACAATACAATGTAGATGTTAATTTGTGGTTTTCTAAGTTAATATGCAGCCTGTAGGATCCTTTTCTATTTGAGTTTGACATCATTTTTCTAGATATATCAGTGTATTCTGAAATATGTTATGGCTATCAGGTATTATAAAGTCCCAATTTCAAACCAAAATTGAGTTTTCAATCTATTTTTATGTTCACTCTTTTAAAATCAATCTCTAAAATCACTAAAATAGTATTACAGTTAGTTCTTTAAAAAAATTAGAACTTTGTTTACTAAGAATTTATGCTTTAAAAATAATACTTACAAAGGGTAACCATTTATGAGTTCCATGACAACTGCATGTCGATTATAATCGATTGGTTTTGGAACTGGGAATTTCCTCTCATAGAGTGCCTGAAAGAATGAAAAGCACATAGAGCTAAAAAGAAGATCAACATTCAAAATGAGATATCAGTTCAGCTGATTAACACTTAGCTCCTTTTAGCCTCTACCCATTAAGCTTAGTTCTGTCCTCTGGAGATATACTAGTAGGTGGTGTTCCACATGAAAATCTTTCAAATATTTTGGGTCCTTTTCTGTCTAGCTTAAAAGTATGGTGTAACATATTTTCAGTTCTTTATTATGTGCTTCTACCAATGCAACCTAAGACAACACTGACTTTTGGGGAAACCACTTTCTACCATCGGTACATACTGAACTTGCAGCCAACCAAAACTGATTTTTTTCAATCCACATGAATTGCTATTAAGCACATTTCTCCCACTCTCTACTTCTGTTGCCAAGCATAAGTATAGGACATTTCTTGAAATGAAAGAATGGCAAAGGACTAATTTGGGATGCCAGTTTCCAATGAGATTATTTCTTTGCCAGCTGAATTTGATTTAGGGTAGAGAAATCACACTATTCTGGCTGTTATTCTTCTAACACTTGTGGTACCCTAGTCTCTAATTTATGATTTTGTTTGTTTGAACAATCTATTACAGGAATCAGCTGAGTGATAAGGTAGATACAGCACCTGACAGGGAGTTAGGAAGTCATGAGTTCAAATCCTATCTCAGACACTTAATAACATTGTAACGCAAGTCACTTAACCTTTCTCAGCCTCAATATCCTCATCTGTAAAATGAGGATAAAAATAGCACCTAGCTCACAGGATTGTTATAAGGATCAAATGAGATAACACATATAAAGTGCTTTGTAAACTTTAAAATGTTAAAAATAAATGCTATTAATAAAAAAGCATTTAAGCTTTATGCACTTATGCAGCTGAAGCCACTTACATATGCTGTCTTCCCTTTTTAGAATAAGTTCCTTGAAAGCAGTGACTATCTGGCTTTTCTATTTGTATCTCAAACATTTAGCAAAGGTTTTTGCACTGTAATCAAGAGCTAAGCAAATGCTTCTCCATTCAGTCATTAAGCACCTAGTATGTACCAAAATATTCACTTTATGGTTGTGCCAGTGTACCTACTTCTTACTTGGGGGCTTATAAAAAGATGCCATTTCTATCCAGTGGTCTCAAGACCTACATATATTTTAATGATATAGTAGCTAACACTTATATAATGCATTAAGATTTGCAAAGTGTATTTCATATATTGTCTCACTGGATCCTGACAACAACCCTATGAGATAGATGTTCCATCATTATTCCCATTTTGCAGATGACAAAACTGAAGCAGAGAGAATGACTTGCCCAGGGTCACAGAGCTAAGTAAATTTCAGAGAGGGGATATGAACTCAGGTCTTCTTTGTATCACGTCCAGCACTCTGTCCACTGCTCCACCTAGCTGCTTCAAGGTTTATGAACCATTCAGGAATTGTTCTTCATCTTCTGGTCAGTGTTTTTTCCTCCCTCTTTAGTAATATTAGTCTCACTGTGATGACAGAGTCTTGGCACAATAAACGATGGGGAATTGATTTTTAAAAGTAAAAATTTCCCCCCAAAGACAGTTCCTGGCAGCAGGGCTTGGTAGCAAAGTGGGGAGAGCTTGCTTATTCCTCATCCCTTAATCCAGCGAATGCGCTAACCCAACTTCAGCCCTGTGGCGAGGATTTCCAGGGTTGATGCCCTGACATTCACTGTTCTCTAAAATAAAATCTCAGAGATGTAAAGAACTTCAGACATGATCTAGTACAATCGATAAATCTGGACAAGAGCTGTCTCCTACAACATCTCCAGAATGGTTATCCAGGTTTTTTCCTAGATAATAAGCCTCTCTGAATTCAGTCCAAGATCATATTAGCTTTTTTAGTTCCCTCTGTGTCTCTGTTTATTTTCCCCATGCCTGTAATATTCTCAGCTCTAGTTCTATGTCTTAAATGATACAAACATTTATTAAGAGCTTATGTGCTGGTGACTGTGCTAAGCACTTAGTGACATAAAGAAAAACCATAAACAGTTCCTGTTCTTGAGGAGCTTACATTCCATTATGGGATACAGCATATAAATAAATATATATATATATATATACACACACACACACACACACACATATATAAAAATAATATATATTTGATACATATATATCAAAACATACAAAATATACACTAGTTTTAAGCGACAAATATGTTCCCCAAAAGTTGAAATTTAATAATTTAAAAGGTACTACAGAAGCTTCCTATACTTTAGAAATCATCTAGTCTATTATACCTCTCCTCTTTCCTAAATTTAGGTTTTAATTCCCCGGATTTTCTTTGGGGGAAGGCAACGGATAGAAGGCCTTGTTAAAGGTGTCATTGGACATAGTAGCTACTGAAAAAACCACCATCTTGCCTATAGAAGAATGGGAATATGGAGAAGGAAATGAGAGAGAAGGAGGGAAGGAATTTCAATTAAGTTGAAACCTGAGCAATTCAACTGTGCTAGGTAAAAAGCTTAGGCAAGTGAGGTCACAGAGGAAAACAATGTATCTTTCCAGACTTCCTGGCTATTACTCCCTTCTCCTGAACTCTGCCATCCAGCCAAACTGGCCTTCTTGCTGTTTTTAGAGCACTCTGTCTCCTACCTCCATACCTTTGTCCTGATCTTCCACAGACCTGAATGCACTCTCTCCTCACGTCTGCTTCCCAGATGCTGTCTCTTCCTTTAAGATGCAGCTCACGTACCATCGTCTTCATAAAGTCTACCTGTTATGTCCAAACTACCTTGTCTGCACCTTCTTTGTATATGTTTGTATTTGTTAGCTCTACATTTATGCTGCATATATTTTTACATGTCCTTGTTGTCTCCCTTGTCAGATGGAAGCTCACTGTGAGCAGGGATCCTTTCATTCTTCACACTTGCATCCTGCCCAGACACTAGCACACAGCCTGGCACATGGTAGGCACTTAATAAATACTTGCAGATGGCTGACTGAAAGAGATACAGTTTGAATTTGGCTATAATTCCCATGACATAGAGAAAAAAATTTTGCTTTTAAAAATCAATTCCCCACCGTTTGTTGTGCCAAGACTCTGTCATCACAATGAGACTAATATGGCTAAAGAGGGAGGAAAAAACACTGACCAGAAGATGAAGAACAATTCCTGAATGTTCAGAAACTTTGAAGCAGCCTGGCGGAGGAGTGGCCTTAAAGGAAACTTGTTTAAAATTTTGTTAATCAGATTTCATTCCACAGCCCAAAGAGAAGCTAAATCAAGTGGTGCTCTCCTTGCTTTTGCCTGACACTTCTGCAGATGCCAAGGTGATAAAATTACTTCTGGGCTCCGGGGCCTTAACATGCTGCCTGTTCTCTTTGTGTGGCCCAATCCTGACTCAAGGCAATACTCCATAAAGGAGCAAAAAGAGATCTCACTACTTCAGCCCTGCTACCTCATCACCACAAAATACCCATTTATGTGGGGGTGGATGCTGAGGAGCAGGAGGGCCTTTCTACAGTTTCACTCTCCATGGGTGGAGGCTGCTCACTTTAGCCTTATGGAATCTCTGAAAATCAGGGGATTTGTTTTTAGGAATCTTAGGAGATAAACTGGGAATCCAGATTTCTATATTTGTACCAATTAACTTGGCAATCAGACCCTCAAACCACAACATTAACACTATCCAGCTAGTCATAAGTGTATGTGTAGAAAATTTGTACCAATAATTATTTCAGACTGCTGCACAGAGTTAAGGAAGAAATATGCAAAACTGAGTGCAAATATTTATAATTAAAAGTACCTTCATATAGGCAAATTCCTTCATGGCAGACAAACGGGATAAATAAAGCCATGACATATTATGTCTGTGCTTGTGGTAATCACGTTTGTTTTTCAAATTACGGAATGAAGTCCTTCCTAGTCTGTGAAGCTTTAGTGCAAACTGTTTTTCCTCTTCATTTGCAACAATGTAAATATCTGTAGTTCAAAGAGTGAAAAAGTCATTATTATTACATGCAGAGTAATTTTTCCTCTTGAGTTACATCAATTCTAATATGCCATCATTACTTTATTTAAATTTCTGTTTCTGTAAAAATGACATTTTCTAATACAGGTAATTAGAAAGCCTATTGTCCACATTATGTCAATCTACAGCTGGAGGGACAACCTACAGAACTGGTCCTTCAGTATATGTATCTGGAAGAGACGACTTTTTGTCCTTCAGTTGCTTCAGTCATGTCTGACTCTTCATGACCCCATTTGGGTTTTCTTGGCAAAGATACTAGGTGGCTTGCCATTCCTTCTGCAGCTCATTTTACAGATGAGGAATTGGGGCAAATAGGATTAAGTGACTTGCCCAGGGTCATACAACTAGAAGGTATCCAGATTTGAACTCAGGAAGATGAGTCTTCCTGACAGCAGGCCCACACTCTATCCTCACTGTGGCACCTAGTGGTCCCTGAAGAGACACTGAGCAAAAAGTCTGGCCCAAAATCAAACAGGCAGAACAGAATGGGGCAGATAGCTTTTGAAAAACTGGTCAGAGTCTTTTCTCCCTGGGAAAAAAAAAAAAGAGCGATCTTTTGAATACCAGACACTGAACACACATCTTCAACCAATAAATAGTACTCTGAGAGAAATGGTATAAAGGATGTCATCAGAGATAGCTAGTTGCAACTGGTAAAGTAGGTGGGCCAGTCATGGAATGAGACAGGCAGATGACTGATAGTCCTCATGTTCCACTCATAACCAGGCAATGCCAAAAGCATTGCAGTGGTCTTTAAAGTGGGATGTGCTGCAAAGAAAACTTTTATTTATATTTATTATCTTAAATTAAGCTTTACTATTATGCAGACTGATAGCAGTACCCTCAGTTAGGCTGCATGTCAGACCATGTCAGTCATATATGTCTTGTATGACACATGAAGTTTTCTCAGGGAAGACTGAGGAGTTCCCTACCATAGAGGGATTAATGATGACTTTCACCTGTTGGTTCATTTTCAGCAAATTGTGATGTATTACAGTTTTCTGTGTTCCTGGGTAAGTGGATTTATGGATATTATCTAGTTATCTAAATTAGCCTTCAAAACAGACAAACGTTATAAGTAATGTTATAAAGAAATCTCTATAAGCACAAGAAAATGGCAGAGCTAACAATTTACTCCTATGAGCTGTCAGTCACATTATAAGGTTAAAAATGGTGATAAATCAATTAAGATCTGACAAGGCGGACAAAATAAATTTGAAATTGTCAAGATTATTTGAAATATAGATTTATGTCAATTATTACCAATGATGGACTTCACTCTGGGTGTACTTTGTAGTCTGCTTTAATAGCTATGGCTTTAAGGCCTATAAAGTGCTTTACACGTTATTTTTTTTTTTAGTTTGATTCTCACAATTCCATGAGCTAAGTATTATATACTTGAATTTTACAGATAAACTGTGTTTCAGAGGAGTAAAATGATGTCACAGCTTGTAAGGGTAAAAGGATTGGCCTATTTTCCTAGAATTAAGAGCACAAGTCCAATGCACTAAAGACTAGAAATTCCTTTAGTGTTATTTTTAGAACAGTTTTTATGTACATTCTATGACACCACAAGACAGGCCTGCATAACTTGTAACCTGCCAAAGGATTTCCGGTGGCCCGTGAAAAATGTAGAGGAAAATATCCTGCCTGAGGGCTGCTTATGGCCCACAGGCCACAGGCTGTGCAGGCCTGCTATAAAACTGTTCAAATGAAAATATTTATGGTCCTTGGATATTCACTTATTCTGAATATCCTCACTGGATTGTAACTGCTTGTTAAAAGATATTTATAATAGTTTAGTATCATGACAAAATTTAAGAGTAATTTTTTTAAAATAAAGAAAAACAAAATGATTATGTTTGAAGACAATATACTAGAATACTCACAAATAGAGTAGCTTTAACTTGAAGACTTGTACGAACTGATGCAAAGTGAAATGAGCAGAACCAGGAGAACAACTTAGACAATAATAGCAATATTGTGAAGGTAATCAACTGTGAAATATTCTGTAACTGACACAATGAGTCACCACAATGATGAATCATGTTATTCACTTCCAGACAGAGAGTGGATGGACTCAAGAGTGCAGAATGAAGCATATTTTCTTCTATTTCTTTCTTTTTTTTTGAGGGGTGGGGGGGGAAGTAGCTAATGTGGGAATTTGTTTTATATATACATATTTTTAATAGTTCCCTCCCCCCTTACCTTCTTTATGGCTGGAGGGAAAAAAATTTGGAACTGGAAATTAAAAACAAAACAAAAACAAAAAAAACAAACAACAAACCCATGAATAGCTTTTAGGGTTTTTTATAGGCTTTTTAATCTTGGCTTTGCTACTAACTATCTGTGTGACCTTAAACAAGTGATTTCACCTTTCTGGGCCAACATTTTCTTCATCTATAAAATAGACAAGATGACCTCTAACCCTTATGGCTCTAAGTCTATGGCACTAATTATTAATATCTGGAAAAAAATTTATAACTCAGAAAACTAAAGAAGTCTTTCTTTTATTTTCTATACAGATACCAGTCTATTTATACACTGATACATAGCAGAAGAAAGAGAAAAAAGAATAAAGGAGAAGGGAAGCTAATAAAAAAAAAAAAAAAGAAAGGAATTCAACATTTCAGAAAATTACCTGATTCTTTGCCAACACCCATCTGGTTTCCAACAGAGTCAACCACCTGTCTTGAAGAAAGCGCTTTCAAAGCGAGGTAATCATAACCTGCATTTGTCAATCGATAGCCTTGGACAGCTGAAAAAGGAAAAAAAGAAAATTCTTTTTAGTTACATACTTGCTCTATAATCATGTCTGTTAATGGGTTCTAATTCTTATGTTATTCTCACTTTCTAAAATATATACTTTTTCCTTGAGGATCTCTTGATGAAGTTTTAATATTACTGTTTTTTTTCTTCTAAACACAGAAGCTATACTACATACTTTTTTTTGGGATGTATTCTGTTTATGTTAAAAAGCATTACTTACATTGACCTTAAAGGCATTTGCCTATCCTTTATATCCACCTGACACTAATTATCATTTAGCAGCTACAATGTATTATCATATTTTTAGTAACAGCTCATATTCATATATGTTTCTCAAGACTTACAAAGCACTTTCCTTACAACTACTATTATTTTGCAAATGAGAAAACTGAGGGACAGTGAACTGAAGAGACTTGCCTGGGGTCACAGGACTAGAACCAGGACTTGAAACCACATTTTCTGATTTTTAGATAAGTATGTGTTTTCTATTATATCATACTGATGCTCCCATAATATTCCATAATGTTGACGTATGAGTTTGTTCATCCATTCTCTATTTAGTTTTGAAATCAAGAATAATGAGGCTCTATCTCCAGTTAGACAGTCTTATGTTTTGGTAATGGTTCTAGTTTATATTTAAAAAGTAGAAATTACTGTTTTTATAATTTGCACTGTACTGTCAGTTTGTCTTCCCCAAAGAATTCAATGCACATTGAAACCATTAGATGAAAGGCTGTACAAATATCATTTATCCAACTTCTATAGTTGAGGAAACTAAGGCTAACTGACTTGCCTAAGGTCATAAGAGGTAGAAAGTAACAGTCACAACTAAAGCCCAGGGCTTTGATTTAACTATAACGCTCTTTTCAGATTGTTGGATTTGAGTGCCTGAGAAATGTACGTAAGGCAGGTGTGGAAAATACGAAAGAGAAGAAAGACAGTCTCTGCCCTCGTGAACTTTAGTCTAGTAATAGAGATAAAATAATATGTACATAATTCCTCGTATTGTACAGGCCATCTCATGTTCCTACTCTGTTGTTGAGAATTCTACTCTCTACTTTAGATTTTCTCATGACCATTCTATTTTCTTACATTCAGAAAAACCTGGCTTTCCTCAGGAGCTCCCTCGTCTGTTGTCTCTTTTCAGTACTGGCTGTTCCTTCTTTCACACACTGAGTCAGAAGGAACCAAAATACACATTGCTGTCCACTACTCCCCTGCTGCTTTCAGATTCTCCGCCTTCAAGGATCACTCTGTTGGACTATATCATGTACCTGGTTCTTGTCATCTGGCACTTCCAGGGTCACTCTCACACTTTTCTTGAGGAATTCAGTCTTTATCTCCACATACTTCTTAATGTCCCTTTGAATATTCTCAATTCCCATGACCACCAGGGATCTCACCACCACTCTAAACTGTGCCACCTCCGTGATTTTGAACTCTAAAACTATTCCTCTCAATCATAATATACTACCCTTGAATTTCTTCCTCTGCTTTTCTGTTCTGAGGACTAGTTTTGTCCTCATTCTGACCTCAATTCTACTCCTTGAGGATCTCCTAGTTTTTCACCCCTCCTTTGGCTTCACTTTCTTCTTCTCACAGTAATTATACTATTAATCAGTTATCCAGTTAAACACAGTCCTAGAGCCCCAATCTCTAGCCAATATTCTTCTGCAGTTTACACCTTGCCAATTACAAAGTCTGGGTAACCCCCACCATCCACCTTCTCTGCTTTTACTCCTGTGGTACTCTAAGCCACTACAGGAATTCACACAGCTATTCTTACTGAGTTCATAAGGAATTTATGTTACTTAATCGCAACCAAGCCCACACTATAATCCTTTGGAGATAATATCTGTGTTAACTACTTCAAGGAGTTACACTAAGGATCAAATAAGATAACACTGTAGAGTCAAAGTGCTACATATATGTCATTTATTCCCTGATACTCATATTATTTACAGCAGCTGTTCCAAATCTTTTCCTAAAGCCCCTAGTATTATTCATCCTGTCTTTCAACAGATGGCCTTCCTGCCCACTTTGCTGAGAAAACCCTGGCCATTCATTTTGAATCTTCATTTCCCCTACCTTACATCTCACCCATCTTTTCTCCTTTGTTCTAATCTCTAAGAGGTAGTCCTTTCTGACATAGCCAACCACAGTATGTCTGCCCCTGATCCCACCTCTTCCTCCAGGAACAGGCCCTAGCAGTCATTCTCATCACCCTTCCCTTCGTCCATCTCCCCCTTTCTACTACTTCTTCCACACTCCTTACAAACATCTGCAGCCTTCTCTCATGATGTTGAAAAGTAGGCCACTAGGTGGACTGAGTGTGTGCTGTTCTATCTCTTTCAAGAGGAGCTAAGGATGCGTGTATAAACACTGCAAGAAAGGAAATTTAGATTTATATGAGGCAGGTTGAAAGATCAAAGCAGAAATGTTTATTAGGATTATGGTGAAGTATGGTGAACTTTTTATAATGACTTCTTGGAAATTTTTCAATACTGCTAGGAAAGTCTTACTATTCAGTGTTTATAATAAATATTTTTTTAATATTAAAAAAACAAATAAACACTAAAACTTCTAAAAATAGCCCTAAACTCCCAGAGACTTTAAGCAGATCTTTGGAGACAAATATGAACAATAAAACATGAAGCTTTTAACATTTTTTTCTAGGTGCTATCTAAATAATGGCAAGAGGTAGCAAAGTATAAATGATATATATGATAAGAGTTATAAATGATAAGAGTTCTGGATTTAAAGTCTGAAAGATCAGGACTCAAATCTAGCTACATAATTCTGGGCGAGTCACTTAAATTCTAAAACAGGTTCTTAACCTAGGGTCCAGTGAACTAGCTTTCAAAAAACATTCTGATAACTAATTACAAACAACTGTTCCCCTTATAATCCTATGTATTTTGTGCATTTAAAACATTACTCTGGGGCAGATAGGTGGCCCAATGGATAGAGCTCTGGACTTGGAGTCAGGAAGACCAGAGTTCAAATCCAGCCTCAGACACATAACATTTACTAGCTGTGTGACCCTGGGCAAGTCACTTGACCCTGACTGCCTCACCAAAAAGCAAAAAAACCCAACCAAACAAAAAAACTCAACATTATTTAGATGTTTATAGGCTCTACCAGACTGCCAAAAAGGTCCACTGACACAAAATATGTCAGGAATCCTTGTCCTATGTTATCTTCCTATGTAAACTCTTGGATTTACCCACAAAGTCAGAAAGGGAGGCTGACCCACATCATCTTAAGGAGTTGGCTATGTTGAGAAAAATCAGATTCTTTTCACATTAAAAAATCCAAAAAAAGCATGTCAATGTTACATATGCATTCATAAAATGAGCTGTATAATACTTACTTTTCGTTCGTTCATAAGCTAAGAGTTTATGTTTTGCCAGTTCTCTCAAAATCTTATTACAACCACCATGTTTAAGGCTGGCTATGGAGGCAATCAAACTGCAAGGAACTATTTCATGGTTCTTCATGCCCATTTCGACCTGAAGTTAAAAACACACAACAAATAACAACACATATGCAGCTTCTAAAATGATTCTTCTCTAACTGCTAAAACAAACACAAATGTATCATCTCAGCTCTTTTAAAATGTCTTGTTTTACTTAATGCACTAGAAGCTGAGATGTACAAAAAAAGGGCAAGTTTTTAAATGATATAAATCTTGAGACTAAGAACTTTAAAATAGATTTTTTAAAAAGCCACAAAACGACTCACTACTGCAAAAGCTGGGTAACTTAAGTTCAAATTACCTAAGTGACTTTTAGCTTTACAAGATAATCTAGGGCAGGAAGGCTGATATATAACCCTTCTATTTCCCCCAACACATAAACACACAAACAAGAACACTTGAAAGCTTAGCTCAGTGCCTGGCATACAGCAAGTGCTTAATGAATGTTTACTGGTTCAAAGAACTCCTTTGAAGACAGATTGTGTGAAGATGGTGGAATAAGGCAGGAAATTATCTGGCTCTCTCAAACTGCTTAAAACAACACCTCAAATTGAATTTTAGAATGGCAAAAATAGTTCAAAAATTAGGGTAAAGCAGTTGTCCAGCCCAAGATAACTTAGGACAATAGGGAAAGATCTGACCCACAAAGTGGTGCTACAGCTAGAGTGAAATGCTTTGGTAACCAAAGCAAGCCTTGGGGGCAGTTGTATCAGCTTAGGGAAATTTCACCCAGGCAAGTTGGGGTGGATGGGCAGTGATCAAGGGAAGATTGCAGGGGGTGGGATGTAGTCCCTCCGCTGACAGTGGACATGGGGCCCAGATGCTTAGATGCGGTTCCAGGCTGTGGCTATGGGAGGAGCAGCAATGTGCACATTTGGGTGAGTAAGATCAGAGAGGTGGGGCTCTGCTCATGGAGAGGTCTGGATGTGGTCACTCACAGGAACATCAGTTCCAGGGCAGAGGGGTGAATGGATATTTGGGCAGTGGTGCATTTCCAGGATTTCGAGGAGTAAGAGCATTTGGGGCGGCAGTGGTGATGGGGTTGGTGGTGGTGGTATGGGTTTGCTGGTCTTGGCTCAGGAACAAAAAAGAGTACCTGTTGGATACAACTAATTTCGTAATCTCATTTTTATGAAATTCAGGGCCCTGAACCCTACTTGTCCCCCTCCCAATTTGACTGAAACTCACTTCTTCCCCCTACCTTAACAGAAAGTCAACAGCCAAGAAACAGACCATTAAAAAAAAAAAGAACCCGGCCATATATAGTAACTATGGTGATAGAGATCAGGGTTCAAATTCAGAAAACAATAAAGTCAAAACAGCTACTTGTAAAGCTTCAAAGAGAATGTAAAATGGTCACAAGCCCCAGAAGAATTCTTGGAAAAGCTTAAAAAGGACTTTAAAAATCAAGTAAGAGAGGTAGAGGGAAAACTGGGACAAGAAATAAAAGTAATGTAAGAAAATTATGAACAGTTAGAAAAAGAGGTCCAAAAACTTACTTAAAAAAATAACTCCTTAAAAATTACAATTGGGCAAAGGGAAGCTAATGACTTCATAAGACATCAAGAAATAATAAAACAAAATCAAAAGAATGAAAAAATTGAAGACATCATAAAATATTTTATTAGAAAAAAAGGACCTGGAAAACAAATTAAGGTGAGATAATATAAGAATTGTTGGATCACCTGAAAGTCATGATCAAAACAACTGTCCAGACATACTTAAAGAAATTATTAAGGAAAATGACCTAAGTTAAGAACTGGAGAGTAAAACAGGAATTGAAAAAAATTCACCCATTGCTACCTGAAAAAGATCCCAAAATGAAAACTCACAGGAACATTACAGCTAAGTTTCAAAGCTCTGAGGTTAAGGAGAAAACATAACAAGCAACTAGAAAGAATTCAACTATTGTGGAGCTACAGTGGAAATAACACAAGATTTAGCAGCTTCTACATTTCAAAAGGCATGGAACATGGGATTCTGAAAAGCAAAGGAGCTAGATTTGCAACCAAGAATAACCTATCCAGCAAAGCAGAGTGTGAAATGGACATTTAATGAATTTAAAGGATTTTTAGGCATTCTTGGGGAAAAGATCAGAACATCTATTGATACTAAGTGTCTAAGGTTAGATCTGAACTTAGGACTATGAGTCTTCCTGGCTTCAGGACAGGCACCTCGCTGCCCCTTAGCACAGTGTCTGACAAAATAAGAGGTGCTTAGAAAATGTTAGTTGACTGATTTAACCTCTGTTTCCTCATCTGGAAAATGGGAAGGAAAACAACAGTCCCTGTCTCTCGCAGGGTAACTGTGAGGAGCACAGGAGAGAACACACGTGAGGGGCATCGCAAACCTTCAAGTGTTTCATACACGACTGTTGAGCCCGGAAGCTCGAGGGGCCGGTCCCGGGGCCCCCGGGGGCGGGGCGGGATTCCGCACTTAACGGATGAGCGTGCCCCCTCCCCCGCCCGCTCCCCGCACTTCTCCCAGTTCTGCTCGCCCCCGCCGTGCCCCCCGCTCTGCCCTCCTGCCGTGCATCCCCCCGCCCCCAGCCGTGTCCCCCGCCCGCTCCCTGCCGGTTGCCGCCCAGCCGATCCAAACGACCCGGGGCCTGGGAACGCCGGGCAGCCACAAGTGCCCGCCCATTTTTTCCGGGACAGTCTGTCCCGGTGGATTCGCTCCCTTCCTCCTGCAGGCCCGGATCCCCGGCCCGCGCCCGACGGAAGAAAGCCGAGAGGCCGCACCCGCTGGGCTGGGGTCCGGAGATGTCGGGGCCGGCGCACCCCGGGTCTTACCGCGGTCAGAACCCTGAAGTCGTCCCGTGACAGGTAGCGCAGCTTGGCCACGTTCACCTTCCCCATGGCTGCTCCAAGAAACAGCGAGCGAGAGAATGCACCCAGCGCGCGTGCGCGAGCGAGAAGGCGTCTCGGGCGCATGCGTCCTTTGGCTGCCAGGTCCTTGTCGATATATAAAACCACTTGATTTCCCTTTCAAATGAAAAATAAGCAGTCTTCTTTTTATCGGGGAGCGGGCAAGTTTAGTGTTTGTTACGGTTCATCAAAGAATCGGAACTTAATCCATGGATGTAAAAATGTGCTCTTTCTGGAAGGATTCTTCTTTTTAATCTGCCAGTATTGGCTACCTAGGTGAAGGGTCCTTCCGGGGCGGGCCCGGGAGATTGACTAGTGGTGGGCGGAGCAGTTTTTTTCAGGTTAGCTTCTATTGCTGCCGCCTGGCACCGTGGTCTCCTGAAGAGGCTGAGAGAGACAAAGACAAGGCTGAGGGCTTTGGACTTAGAGAAGCTAAGGTAAATAAATGAATAATAAAATAAAATCAACCTGGAGGAAAAGTCAAGGCCCCTGGTAGCACCTGCCCGGATAAAATGCTGGTCAGAGTGGTTTAGACTCACCGTTATGTGCTGGAAAGGGGGTGGATTTGGAAGTACTGATTCGAATCCTGGAGGTGACATTTACCAGCTTGTGCATGCTGGGCAAATCGTGACACCTCTCTCAGCCCAATTCTAATCCCCATCTGTAAAATGGGGGTCAGAACCCTTTTTCTTGCAAAGGAGTTGCACATTGTGAAGCTTAAAACACAATGTAAATGGAGTTTTCTAGTGAAGCAGCATGGAGCAGCTGTGGGTGGCTGGATGTGGAGTGCAGAAGACCTAATTTAAATCCTGTCTCAGATACTTACCATCTAGGTGACTCAGGGCAAGTTGTTTAACCTCTCTGTGCCCGAGTTTTCTTTCTCTGTAAAAGGAAGTAGGGGAGTGGATTCCATAATCTTTTAAAGTCCCTTCCAGCTCTAAATCTATGATCCTGTTGCCTTTAGGATCAAATATAAAATGTTCTCTTTGGTATTCAACTCCTTTATTAACCTAGCACCCTCCTACCTTTCCAGTTTTCTTACACCTTCATTCCTGACTTGTATTCTTCATTTCAGTGAGAGGCTGTTCCAAGAACAAGACACTGCTTCTCTTGGCTCTGTGCATTCTCTCTGGCTGTCCCGCACCATTCCTGGAATGTTTTCCCTTTTCCTCTCCATCTACTGACCTCCCTAGATTCATTTAAGCCCCAACTAAAATCCCACCTTCTACAGAAAGCCTTCCCCAAGCCCTCTTAATTCCAGTGCCTTCCTTCTGTTAATTATATCCTCTTTAACCTGTATATAACTTGCTTTCTATCTATTTATTGTAAGTTTTGTACAGATTGCAAGCTCCTTGAGGGCAAGGACTATCTTTTGCTTCTTTTTGTAGCTTAGCACATTGCCTAGCACATAATAGACACTTAAAAAGTATTAATTGACTGATTAATCGACTTAATCCCAGCCTCAGTTTCCTCAACTATAAATAAAATATATAAACATAAACTATAATAATATAAATAAATATATAACCTGTACAACATGTTATCTGCACAGGCTATAAATAAAACCATAATAATACATCTACCTCCTAGGGTTATTGTGAAGATTAAAGGAGAGAATATTAGTTAAGTGTTTAGTCCAGTCCTGGCACATAGGAGGCACTATATGAATGCTAGCTACTGTTATGATTAATATTTTACACCTATTTGTATAAGTGTATTCTCCAGTAAATTGTGAAGTCCATGAAAGTGGGGACACTTTATTTTTTGTTTTTATTTTCCAGTATCTTATGTTTAATAAATGTTTGTTGAATTGAACACCTTCCTAAGAGTCACTTGCCTCTTATCTCTCCCCTCTCCACCTGATCTTTTTCCCCCCCCCAAAGCAACTGGGGTTAAGTGACTTACCCAGGGTCACATAGCTAGTAAGTGTCAAGTGTCAAGTGTCTGGTCAGGAGGCCGTATTTGAACTCAGGTCCTTCTGACTCCAGGGCCAGTGCTCTGTCCACTGAACCACCTAGCTGCCCCTCCAGCTGGTCTTTTTTACACAGCTGCCAAAATAACCTTTGTAAGGCACAGCTCTGTGTCACTCCTTACTGGAAAAACTTTCAGTAGCTCCCTGTTGCTTCTATATTAACTGCCAATTCCTCAGGCTGCTGTTCTATAATCTGACTCTGACCTACCTTTTCCAGTCTCATTTCGAATCATTTTCCTTCACAGACTCTTCTTGCCACACTGGATTACTAGGTATTTTCTGAACTCAACATTGTGGCTCCATACATTGCCACAGGTTCTCCTCCATGCCTGGAAGATACTGTATAATCCAACCCTAATTCTCTTCTTCCATTAAGGCTTAACTCTGGGAAATCTTCACTTATCTCCCACCCGAAGGTATTCATTCTAGAGGACTTTAATATTTGCTTTGCTCCTATAATACCCACCTTTTATCATACTTGTCTGTGTACATGCTTTATCCTCCAAAGATACCAGGATCTCTTTGAGGGCAAAGATTGTTTCATTTTTTCTTTATCTCTCTGGTACCTAGCATGATGCCTTATATGTAGTAGTCACTTAATAAATATTTGTTGAATTGTATGCTTATTATACAAGGAATATCAAATGTACTATGTGACTGCTTAATTCCTTCTTTACTTCTCCCTTCCTTTTTCTTTCCCAGCTCCATTTCTTCTGTACCCTTTTCAACCTCCCTTTGTTTCCTTTTTAGTCTTTTTCTTCTCTTTTCAGAATTCTGTTTTCTTTCTTTCCTTTTCTTAGTCTTTCCTAAACTTCCTCTTATTATGCTGCTGCTATTTTAGGGTAATTTGTATGATGTTAAAATTTCTAAATATAAATATGTTATTATAAAATAGCTATACCAGATTTTAGTACTTAAGTTTGGCTAAATGATTATATAGCATTTTCTCACTATGGATTTTATGTATAGTTTTGTACTGAAATATGTGGTACTATATATGTTTATCAATAGATCATTAAGCACTGTCCATCTCTGTAAAGGTAAAGGAAATAGATTGTCCTGTGACATGCATAGGGCCATCTCTCTTAGTCATTGCTAGCAAGATTTTTGCCAGAGTCTTCTTTAATAGGTTGATCCTTCACCTAGAAGATGGTCATCTACCCAACAGCCCGTGTGACTTCAGAAAGGCTGAAGAACTCTTCATGTGATGTTTGTTGCCTGACAACTCCAGGAGAAATGTCGAGAGCAGAGCAATGGTCTGTATACAATGTTCGTTGATCTGACCAAGGTCTTTGATACTGTCAGTCATGAGGGCAATTTGGTTGCCTGGAGAAGTTCATCAGTATCATACATCAGTTTCACGATGGCATGCTTGTTTGGGTTCTGAATGATGGACGATGCTCTCATGCTTTCCCACTCGCCAGTGGAGTGAAGCAAGACTGTGTGCTTGCCCCCATGCTTTTTAGCATGTTTTCAGCAATGTTGTCAGGTGTCTTCAAATGAGGATAAAAACAGCATCAAGGTCAACTACTGGACTGATAATGAATTATTTAATTTGAAAAGACTAAAGCCAAGACTAAGTGGAGGGGGAGCTAGTGTGTGACTTTTTGTTCATGGATGGTTGTACTCTCAATGTAACCTCTGAAGCTGAGATGGAACAAAGTATGGATCAATTCTCTGCTACTTGTGCTAATTTTGGCCTAACAATTAACACCAAGAAAACACAGGTTCTCCACCAGGAAGTACCACACCATCCATATGTGGAACCAGAGAACTTTTGAATACTGTGGATAAGTTCACTTACCTTGGCAGTATACTTTTCAGGGATGTATATATTGAAAATGAGATTGATGCATGCATTGCCAGAGCTAGCTCAGTGTTTGGGAGGATCTGAAAGAATGTGTGGGAGAGAAGAGGTATTAGACTGCATACCAAACTAAAAGTCTGCAGAGCTGTTGTGCTGACCTCATTGTTGTGTGCCTGTGAGATCTGGAAGTATACCAGTGCCATGCCAGGAAACTGAATTGTTTCCATTTGAATTGTTTCAAGGAGATTTTGAAGATCACCTGGCAGGATAAGTTACCTAACCCTGAGGTCCTTTCTTGAGCTGAACTGCCAAGTATTCAAACTTTGCTGCAGAGAACACAACTCAGATGGGCTGGCCATATTGTTCTAATGCCAAATGTGTGCTCACCTGAAAGACTATTTTAGAAAGAACTCATGCAAGGAAGGTGCTCGTATGGTAGTTAGAAGAAGTGATACAAAGACACTCCCAAGGTCTCTTTGCAGAACTTTGGAATTGATTTTGTGGTATGGGAGACCCAACATGGCATGCCCACATCAAAGAAGATGCTGTGCTCTATGAGCAAAGCACAATTGCAGTAGTTCAAAAGAAATATGAAGTGTGCAAATTTAGAGACATCTCCATTCCAAATGTTCACATGGACTATTTGTGTCTGACCTATGGTAAAGCCTTCCGAACTCATATAGGTCGGACCTGACCCCAACATAGTGATGTCATTTTGGTCTTCTTTGAGAACAAAGGACAGTAACCAACCATATATTTATTAATGGATCATTAAGCATTTATTAAGTGCCTACTATCTGCCACTATGGTGGTAGGCACTGGGGATACAAAGACAAAAAAAGAAAGAATCCCTACTCTCAAGGACTTTACATTCTATTCTGGGAGACTATGTATACATACACACACACACATACACGTATGTATATATGTATGTATGTATGGATATGCATATATATGTGTGTATATAATATATCATACATATGTCATGTGTTCATTTAGTTGTCTAGTTGTGTTTGATTTTTTGTGACCCTGTGGACCATAGCATGCCAGTATTGTCCAGGGGGTTTTCCTGGCAAAGATACTAGAGTGGTTTGCCATTTCCTTCTCGAGTATATTAAGGCAAATAGAGGTTAAGTTACATGCCCAGGGTCACACAGCTTATAGGTGTCAGAGGCTGGATTTGAAATCAGGTCTTTCTGACTCCAGTCCCAGCACTCTATCTACTGAGCCACCTCCCTGCCTCTTTTTAAACTAACAGAACCCAGTATTCCCAGGCTGTTTCTTATATTGTGTGGTCAGGGAGGACTGGTACTTTTGGTGTGAGGGCTATTGAGCCCTTTGACTCAATGATCCAACTAATAGACATAAACCCCAAATAGGCCAAAGATAAAAAACAACAGCCCATATGTACCAAAATATTCATAACAGTACTTTCTACAGAGCAACATACTGGAAAAAAGAAGGTACCCATCAACATGGGGATGGCTGAACACATTGTGGTATATGTGTATAGGGGTGTATGGGATGTTCAAGGAGCACTAGCATCTCTCATGTGAGGTCTTGTTGAGCCCTTTTCAGGTCTGCTCATCCACTTTTGGTGTCTGCCTGCCACCCAACTCTCACCTCTGGCTCCAAGAAGCTACAGCATGTGCAGTGGCCCTACCCCAGTAAAATCATCTCGGCAGATAGGCTAAACCAGGCTGAGGGTAACCAACAGGCTTCAAATTCCTTGGTGAGTTAGTAGGGTGTCTATCCCAAGCATGTGAAGACATCCCTGGAAGAATAGGTAGATGTGAACATTTTGTTTTAATGAGCCATGAAGGCAGCAGAAGCAGGTGCCATGGAATCCTTAGAGCTTGGTTAGACGCTGAAGATACCAAGGTCATCTGCAGCATCCTGAACCATCTCCAGTTGTCTTGACTTTTGTCTTGCCATTGGATTTTGATGACTCTGGAAGAGATAGTAAGGCTGATGTCTTCACACAACTCTGCCTCACTTAAAAACAATTTACTCTTGAGTCAAAAGGCATCACCCTTACCATTTAACTATTTCATTATTTTACTATTAAATAATTTTACAATTTTGTCATTTTATTATCCAATTATTTTACTATTTTATTTTTTATTATTTTATTATATTATTATTTTGCTATTTTACTATCTTACTGTTTTACCTACCTCAAAGTCCTGTGTCAGTGTGCTAGTGATGAAGCAGCAGGTGTGGATACACTGGACCCTGTAGTCACAACCCTGCACATAGGCAACTGAGGTCACTGGGATGAAGCAGCACTGGGATTCTGGATCCTCCTAAGTCTGAGCAGCTTTCTTAAGGACCTCACTGCTCACCTCCTGGCATGAGGAAGAGGCTAGAAAAGATGCCCTAAAAATTGGCTGATTCACCTAACTCTGGCCTACTTACTGTTACAGGTGGGGATCATACCATGCAGTTGAAACACAAAAACACGTACAAAAACTTTTATGAAGATAATTCTGCTCACCATCGGTACATGGAATATGTGCACATTTCTGGACAACAAGAAATCCAGTAGCCCTGAACAGCTCTTGTTGTGAGAGAACTTAGCAGCCCTAAGTGAAACAAGGCTGATCAGTGAAGGCCCGCTTACTGACGTCAGAGCTCTCTGCATACATGTTTTTCTGGAGGGGCCACAGTGATGGAGAACACTGGGAAGCTGGTATAGGTTTTGCCATCAAATCTACTCTAGTCAGCAAGCTTGTATGCCCTTCCAAAGGAGTGAATGACAGGCTCATGACAATGCTATTGCCACCTGCAGGAAAGTACTATGTCACCATCACCAATACATATGCTCCCACCATGACAAACCTTGATGGGGTTAAAGAAAAATTTTATGAAGACCTGGAGACCTTCGTTATCAATGTGCTGAAAAAAGGCAAGTTTGTAATTCTGGGTGATTTTAATACTAGAGCAAGTATAAACTATCAGACGTGACAGGGAGTCTTTGAGAACAGTGGAATCAGAAATAGTATCATTTCATTCCATTCTTGAACCTAAAATTCCAGGAAATGGGCCAGAGTCAGACCTTTCCTGGATCTGAGTAATGTGCCTTGGGCCATCAGGAGATTATGTCAGTCAATGGTTCTAGACTTAGTTCCCTGAATCAATTAAATCTCACCAGTTTCATTGCTTTTCAGGGGAAAAAAAACCTATCTAACCTATATGTCTGAAACCTTAGAAGATATTGTTCTTACTGTATAACCTGTTAACTCTTCTGTGGCTTAATGGAGAGTTAACAGTAGCGAAAAAATTTATCACCCTTTGCCCAGTGTGGTTACAAACTTCTCTGAACATAATAGAAAGGGTGACAGATTGACAGATTGTGAACCTTGGAACAGCAACACCTCCCTCACACATGGGGCTCCCTTCAAAGCTATCCAAGGTTCATGCTCTTCAAAAACATATCTCATGAGGCTCATTTCCCTTTCTCCCCACCCCATATTCTTTTACTTGTTAAAGGATAGAGGACCCAACCATTAAAAGCAAAGCATTTAATGTAATTGAATAATAAACAAAGTAACATTAGAACATTCCTGCCATAAACCTAGGAAACACTTTTCCGCAAATATATACATCCTTGGCAGGAGGAGTAGCTATGTAGAGGGATCATGCTTGTTGGGGAAACTCATACTTCCATGCTGTAGGGTGCATGTTTTCTGTTAATGCCACTGTATTGGTCCTTGGGTTTGCTCTCTGCTGGGCAATGCTCTCTCTTGGACTTAAATCTGGTTGTCAAGTTATGTCTGTGCTAATCTTTGCCTCTCTTCCCTGGGTTCTTTGTTCTCTTTCTCCTGGTTATATCCTCCTCTTTTTGTCTTATGGGTTGCTGCTTGTTCTAAATTGCTGGTCTTCATCTCATTAGTCATTTGCCACCCATCTCAGCTCCTGTCTGCTAGGCTGCGGTAGAGAACTTCCTTCCTAATATGGACAGGCTGAGAACTCTTTAGTCATAGTGGTCATGGCCATCACACCCAGATAACTAGCCAAAGCCAGGTGGAATATATCTAGGCCAGGGCTTCTTAAACTTTTTCCGCTCTCAACCCCTATCAGCACTTCTTGAACTGTAGGCCACTACCCCATAGGCTAATAGTAACTCTTTTCTTTTGACACCGTGTGTGTGGGGCTGAATGTTGCCTGTTTTACTAGACAGCTGTCCGAATTAGGGTATGAAATTCTAAAGATCTCTGGTTTGGCAGGCAAACAAATTTGATCCAGAACAAAATCTAAACAAAGAAGATAAAGGTCACCATTCTCTTCCCCAGCTGGCCAGCATTCTTGCTTCTGTTTGGTGCATGACAGCCACAAAATCCCTTAGCTTCAATACTGTATTTTGTCCACAGAAAAATCTTGCTGACCTCTTACATACTTTCTATATGAAACTTATCATGCTTTTCCAGTTTGATAGCATCTTTTTGGGCTTGCTCTTCCTTGGTATAGCCTTTGACTAACCAGGGTCATCTCTAGAGCATGAAGAAGCGATGGAGTAGAATTTGAGTGTCATTATTATTACTTGTGGGATTTATCATTAGTTCTAACCTTAAATGAATATTTAATTCTCATTGACAATTTTTTTTGTTTTTTTTTTTTAAAGATAATAAGAAGGTACCTGCTATAACACCCATAAATGATGTAGAGCTCTATCTAGTGAATGGGTACTAGTTGGGTAAATAATTATTAAATTGATAAATACCTAGTATCAGACACTGTCAGACAAGAAATTCAATAGCCAGTCAGAAATGAAACAATGCATATCTTGAGAGTCAGATCTGAATAGTGTCAATGTCCCAGGGAAATAGGTTCCAAAATTTGGAAGTCATCTCTTAGAAATCCAAAATCTTGAAATTTTGGGAGAAGCTACTCTTTATTTGTTAGAAGCTTTGAGCTTGTTTATATGTGTGTTTTGTCAGGAATTCCTTTTAAAATGGAGTGAGGTTTGATTGGGAATGTATACTTAGAGCAAAACTCCTGACTGAGGCTCCCATCTCTTCTATGAATACTGGGAAATTGAGGAGTCCAGGGGTGGACAAGCATAGTTAGCAGTGATAATCGAAATGGAAATCTACCAGGTAAGAGTTAAAGATCTATTGATTGAGGACTTCTGTTCTAGGTGATAACCAAGTATAAGATATAAAACTGGCATATAAAACATAAGTATTATTATAGGATACAGAGAGATGTTATTAGGAGTCCTAATGCTTGGGGTAAATTCATTTGAGAAGGCATTTCATACTTTTCAGTTTCAGCAACATCCGGTGTAGGATGGCTTTTGATCAGGAGAATCAGGTTCTGCTTCCATGTAGTGAAGTTGTTTCTGGACCCTGAAACTCTAAACCTAGGTGGCAGGTACAGAAGATCACTGTAGTGGTGGTGGTTGTACGGAAGGTGGAATTCTTGGAGGTTTTGACACTTGTATACAGCAGGGGACTGCTTTGATTGAGAAAGCATACCTTTGAATTTTAGTACCTTGAGACAAAGCTCTTGCTCTATTTTAGTTATGGTTATGGATATAGGATGAAAATCTTTCATATAATTTAACCTTAAAAACATCATAATAACAAATTATTATTTTATTTTTAATTTTGTGGACAGAATTATCTAACATAAAGGTAAATGGAAGTTCTTTTTGATATGAAAGTATTTGGCTAGTTGAGATAATTTTAGAAAATACAGTTTAGTGTACTGTTACGATTTTCTACAATTTCCTCCCTCACAGTTCAGTAGTTTGTAAATGGTGCATGCTCTCTTTGATATGAAGTTTTTATTGGACAATCAATAATGTAAAGAAATATTTAGCAACATGCTTCTTGTTATATATGCAGTTAGATATCTCAGCACTTTATTTGCGAAACACTACTGGTTCATATCCTTATCTTATTAGCATTTCTGTTAGGTATAAATAGCCAATTTAATGTTGATTGTGCTTTCTGCAAAGAACTCAAAGTAATTTATAGACAGTTGTTTTATTTTCAAATATCCAAACTCTATTTGTTTAAAATGGACCTCATATTTTCTCCCAAATCTCCCCTTCAAAACTTTTCGTATTTCTTTTGAGAACATCATCATTCCTTCAGTCACTCAGGTTCACAGTTAAAATATAGCTCTGATATGCTTTTCCAGTCAATTTTGCATTACTCGTCTTCATGCAGTCTCCTTTTTAGTCTAGAGGCTGCTGCTGATACAGCAGAGAGCACTCTGCCTAGAATCAGGAAGATTTGGATTCAAATCCTATCTCGCTTACTAGTTGTTTGACCCTGGGTGAGTCACTTGACTTTTGTTTACTCCAATTTCCTCAACTGTAAAATGGGGATAATAATAGTACTGAGAGAAATGATTTATTAGTAACCAGGACTTGAGGATATCCAGAGTTCTCCTCTTCTTCTAAAGTCCTGATTTTAAAAAGTTCAGTCTCTTGAAGGACATTACTGATGAGACCTTTCTTCTTCAAAACCCCACCCTGGTGGATTAGCCTTTGTGTTCTGCTCAAGATTGGGTGAGGCATAAAATTCTTTGAGTAGATTGCCCTAGGCGCAGGTGGTCTGGGCATAAAGTTAAGTCTCTCTGTCCAAGGATGACATGATGTCTCTCTCAGCCCCTCACTGAAACATCTTCTCTTTAAAGAGTGTATAAACTGTGAACCTGCTGCCAAAACCATGTCTTTGGTTTAAGAGAGGTGGCCAAATAACCATCCTTTTATTAATAACATGCTGGCCTTATTAGTAAAATGATTAAATTACCCAGAAATTATGTCTCTTGAACCTTACTAATTGTCACTGCACCTATCTCAAAGAGTTGTTGTGAGGATCAAATGGAATGATATTTCTGTGTGTTGCATGTAGTAAGTGCTATGAAAATGCTTATTCCTTCGCTTTCCTTTCCTCTTCAGACCGGTCTATTTGATGTTCCCCATGGTATCCCATCCTTCACCTTCCTGCCTTTGCACAGGAGGTCACCTCTCATGTCCTGTCACATCTACTATAGAATTCCTACCTTCCTTGAAAGCATAATTCAGACTTCCCAAGGGAGGTCTTTCCTGATTAACTGTTAGTTTTTTTTAAATTACTTTCTTTACTTTGTTTTTATCTTTCTATGTGCATATTGTTTACCCTCAGTGTAATGCAAATTTCTTGGGAGTGAGGGCTGTTTCATTTTTGTCTCTGTTTCTCCAAGACCTAGAACAGAGCTTCGAACATGAAAGGTGCTTAAAAAACATTTACTGAAATGAAGAAAAGGAAAGTACTTTTAAGGTAGACCAGTCTTACTAGAAAGGAGATTGCAGCAAGGGGAATAATGCAAATCACTGGAAAAATGTATCAGAGCTATATTGTAGAGGGATGTAATTACTAGCCTGAGAATTTGTGTCTCATCGCAGAGACAATAGGGAGACATTGAAAATTTTAAGTAGGAGAGTGACATGGTCAGTATCTGTGTTTTGTCACTATCAATCTGTCAGCTATATGGAAGGTGGATTACAGAGGAGAAACTAGAGGGGGCCCAACGAAGAGATTACTGAGGTAATCCAGGAAAGAAGTGAATAGGGCTTGGATGAGGGTAGAGACTCAATATGAGTCAACAGCATAACGTAGGAGTATTTTCTGTTGTATGTTCCCCTGTTTATATATGCAATGTTTTGTTCAGTTCTTGGTACCACATAGGAAGAAAATTGACAAATTGGAGAGTGACAGGATGGTGAAAAGAAAGGATACAGATAGTATTCTGTTGTCATTGAATGGGATTGGGGAGATTTGGTAATGGGAAGACATGAGAGAGGACACATTCATTCTTTTCAGGTTTTTGAAGGACTCTCATGTGGACAGCTTGGCCCCTGAAGTTAAGTATTCAGGAAGAGAGTAGAAGTTACAGAGTCAGGTTTCTGCTCAATGTAAAGATAGATTTCTTAACAATTAGAATTTTTTACAATTGGAATGGGCTGCCTAAGGAGTTGGTGGATAACCACTCATTTGAGATCTTTAGATAGAGACTGCATGACTACTTTTCAACAGTGTCACAGAGGGTCAGACAGGCTTTGGTTGGACTCGATGACCTCAGGTCTCCTGTAACTCTGAGGTAATGCAATTTTCTATTTAAACTTCATTATTATTAAGTATTTTATGGTTTTTGTTTTTTTTTTGGTGAAGCAATTGGGGTTAAGTGATTTGTTCAGAGTCACACAGCTAGTAAATGTCATGTGTCTGAGGCCAGATTTGAATTCAGGTCCTCCTGACTCCAGGGCTGGTACATTGTACCACCTAGCTACCCTACATCTTATGAATTTTTAACATTGACTGATGTGATTTTTTTTTTTAAACAGTGAAATAATTTTTAGGAGAGTCAAGAATTAGTTTAATTTTTGCCATGTTGACTTGACTAACAGCAGTACATCTAAGTAAACATGTCCAAAAGGCTTTTACAGATGTGGTACCAGAATTCAGGAGAGAGATTAGCATATTTGGGAATTATTTGTGTAAAGATAGTAATTGAACATATGGGAGTAGATAAGATTACCAAGGAAGAGAATTTAGGGAGAGGAGAAGAGGGCTCGGGAGAAATCTTTGTGGGGGACACACACATAGTGGGCCTGAGATGTGTGCCAGGAAGAGCAATTGGATAGGTAGGGAGAGAGAGTATCTAGGAGGTAGTGATCAACTGTGTCAAAAACTTCAGGGATGTTAAGGAAAATGAAAACTAAGAAAAGACTTGGATTTTAGTGGTTTAGCAGGTAACAGGTCATTCATAATCTTTGAGAAAATGATTTCAATGAAAACCGGAACTTTTCTTTCACTTGACAGCCATGGGGAACACATACCTCTGATACTTCTGAGTCTTGCTGACTGCTTTTACTACAACTTTGCAACTTACTGGGGAGGTATTAGTTAACGTCCATTCTTAATGTTCTCAGTTCTCAGGGCACACTCTTTGTTTAATTATTTAGGTTTACAGCATCTTTTTTAATAAAAGAGAAAGTAACTTTGACTGCTCAGGTTACACAGATTTGAGTTTTGGTTTCCAGACTTGCTGATTTTCTCTCATTCTGTATATAAAGGCATTCCACTGAACTTTAATGCTTCATTGATTCTGCAGTACCCACCTTAGCCAGTAATATTTTAGAGTAAAGCTTCTGATTTATTGTCTCTTTGGAGATTTTTTTTTGGTATGTCAACTGTTATCTAATAATGTTTTTTTTTGTACCACAGAGATCAGAATAAATTAGAGAGTTTTGAGTTACCTAAAACTATTTTTGAAGTATTGTCTTGAAAAATTGGCAGACTTTAATGTATTATACCTAATTATTCTTTCGAAGATGGGGACTTTAAATGTTTCCACATGTTAAATTCTATGTAACTTTATGAATTTTGACTTTGGACAAGGAATGTTAACTCTAAAAATATTCTCCAGGCTATTTAACAGACCCTCTCTTATAACACCTCTTCTAGCATAGGCTACTGCTTGGCTCCCTACCCTGGTTAAACATTCTTAATATACCTTCTCTAACATGGCTTAATATAACCCTCTTTAATATGCTCACAAGGAGTCCTCATGAAAGTGGACTTTATATAAAAAGCAGTGTTAAAGTTTCAGAAGGAAATGGTCAGAATAAATAAAGAATATTAAAAAAGAGGTGTTCAGAAGTATTAGGTTGTTTAATTGACTAAAGAGTACTTTAAAAATATCCTGACAAACCCCCCCTCCCAAAAAAATGGAAGTGTAATTGTGATAAAAGTCCATCATTTGAAGCCTAATAACTAGTATTTTGTAAAGAAATGTGATAGTTTAAAAATGTGTGTGCAGTACGATTAGAACTGTGAACATGGATACTAGTAAAGCCTTAATGAATGGCTATGATCTTGCCAGACCTACAAATACTGCACATTCCTTTCTGAAGGTAGATTTATAAATACTCCAAAATGCTTGTTGTAAGTATGGCAGTATATATACTAGGCTCTTTCATTCTAGTATTAGAAAACCACTGTTCTCCGGACACATGAGAATGGTTACAATATTATTGCTGCAGGTGTCCTTTTTCAAATGAAAAAGCTCTAACAGGTCTCCTTAGTTTAAGATTTTGTTATTGAATTTCCAGCTCTGTTTCACTGTTGTCTACATTCAGGGAACATTGAAAAGTGACAGTATTATTTCATAATAACTTTTTAAAAACAATAAGCATACTCATAAAGAGCATAGTGTGATAATCCAAACTTATTTAGATAAATATGTATGAACAAAATTACTGGTTGGCATTAATTGGCTATCATCCATGGTTGGCCTTCACGCTTTGGTCACTTACATTGTTTTCCCAAAATTAAAGACTTATATGAAATAAAATTCACGTTTGTGAGTCTTTTAAATGTCATCTTGAAAATTACATATAGAATATAAATATAAATTACATATAAAATATAAATTACATATAAAAAGTTCCCATTTTCAGAACTCATGCTAGTCTTAAGTTTTAGGGGATAAGCATATTTTAGAACTACATTTTAATCATTCAAGAAGTGATTATACATTTTGTCAATTACTCATTTAGCTAGAGGTCATAATGGATAGAGTGATGTATTAGAAGTCAGGAAGATGAGTTCAAATCCTCCCTCAAACACTAGCTGTGTGACAATGAACAAGTCACTTTGTCTTTCTGAATAGCTTACCCCTAGGGTTATGGTGAAGACCAAATGAGATAATATATACAAAGCACTTTAAAAGATCAGAGTGTTCTATAAGTGTCATTATTACTTGAGTTGGCCTCCTCTTTCTCTCATGCTTCCTAACTTTGGCTGCTTTATTTATTTGCAGTTATCTAACCCATGCAATAAATTGTGAAGGGACAAAACACGAATTAAAAAAAATGTTTTAGACTTAAGTAAAAGTCCTATTAAGAGATTGAAGGTATTGACTTGAATGTAATGACCAAAGATTTAGTTTTTCATTGTTTTTTGTTTCACTTGATCTTTAAATTAGTTTTGACCATCATCAGAGTGAATATTAGGATGCAACAACAGACATTTATTACATCAGTTCTGTTCTGCACCTACTCTGTAGACACTCTTTAAAGACTGGATGATATACAACATTTAGAATTCCTGCCCTCATGGAACTTACGTCCTACAAAACTGAGACATATATATATATTATATATATATTATATATATATTATATATATGTATATATATTATATATATGTATGTATATATATATATACATATGTATATGATACACATACAGAGATAACTATAATACACAATAATATGTGATTAGTCTTTCATGAAAGCATGAAATGAAATACTTTGTGAAGTATGAGGGGGGAAGGTTTTCACTGATATGAGGAAGAATTAAGGTAGACATCATAGAGGAGGTAGCTTTTGAGTTGGACTTTTAATTATATTGTTATTTTTATTCAGGTGCATCCAACTCTTCATGACCACATGGACTGGTCCATGGCATTTTCTTGGCAGAGATACTAGAGCCAGCTCCTTCTCCAATGTATTCCCATTTTATAGATGAGGAACTGAGGCAACTAAGGGTTAAGTGAATTACCCAGGGTCACATAGCTAGTAAGTGTTTGAAGCTAGATTTGAACTCAGATCTTTTTGACTCCAGGCCCAGTGCTCTATTCACTGTACTACCTACCTGCCCCATTTGAATAGTATATTGTATAGTAATTCAACATGTAAAGAGGGTAAGAGAAGAACTTCCAGGGACAAGGTGTGAGTAAAGTCATGGAGGCAAGAAAGCAGAGGACATGTTACAGAGGTAGAGAAGTTCAGTTTTTCTGGAGGGTAGAGTATGTGGGAAGGAATGATATGAAATATAGTTGGAAAAGCCATGGGAAGCTAAGCTTGAGACAGCATGCTGTAGCAGAAAGAGATCTGGACTCAGAGATCTGGGTTTAAATCTTATACTTGATACTAGTAATGTGATCATTTTAAACCCTCTCTGACCTCAGTTTCCTAATTTGTAAAATGAGGATGCAAGTACTCAAAGCAGGTAAAATAAGAGAATATATGTCAATGACTTTGTAAAACTTAAACCGTGTATAAATGTCAGATGTTGTTATTATTCATTAAACAATTAAGAGCTACTGAAGTCTTCAGAGTAGAATGACATGTAGATCTGTGAGGGACTGTCTATGTTGGCAACTACCAGGTGGGCGCTGTGGCAAGATTAGGGTAAGATCTGGGTATTTGGAAGTCAAGGCAGGGGCTGTGGTAGGCGGAGTCGTGGTGGACTGGGATGGGCTGGGTACGGAGAAGCCCTGAGGCAGTGGGCAGTGCTATGTGAGATAAGCTGGGTGCAAGGAAGTAGCCGGAGCTTGTGCTCCTGAGGCAAGGGGTGGTGCCACGTGGGAGTGGGACAGCAGAGGGCGAGTTCCCTTTGCTTAGTCCCCTCCCTACATGCAACGTCAACCCCAGACGCCTCCTTCCTGTGACCTTCCTGACTTCCTGGGTCCCTTTGTGTAGCACTGACCCCAGACGCCTCCTTCCTGTGTCCTTCCTGACTTCCTAGGTCACGTACTCTGTCTATGCACTAATCCCAGACGCCTCCTTCCTGTATCCGGTCCTAGCCTCCTACGTCACTCCCTCTCCCTTGGTGTGCTAAACTCAGACAGCGCCTTCCGGTATCTGACCCTACAATCATTGGCTAGTAAGCGGGCTGGAGAGGAGGGGCTAAGTAGGTACTTAGGAACGAGCGTGGTCAGATCACGTGCTCTCTTGGCTCCTGCTCTGTTGCTCTGGCCTTCCTGCTTGGCCTTGCTGTGATGGCCTCTGAATAAAGCTCTGGTGTTGGCGCCTCCCGATGGCTCGTCTCTGTGTGTTTATCCGGTTGAGGACCGAAGACTGATGAGTGAGTATGACTCTGGCAGCCTGCTCCTTATAGGAGGAGTGTTGGCGCGGCCGGCATAAGGTCGGCGAGGCCGGTACAAGATGTATATTAAAGGAAGTTTTTTTCTGACAACTGTATGGATAGATTGGAATGGGGAGAAAATGGAGGTGAGAAAATTTTTAACTACAGACTTAATGAAATAATGCTGGTGAGTGGTTATCAGTGTTTGTATAGGGTGGTGGCAGAGTTGATATAGTATATATGCATATTTAAGTTAGAGAACTAAACTTAAGAGTATATTTTTGGTCCAAAAAACTTAATTAACTTTAGAATATCAAGGGAGAAAAAGACAAGAATGAAGAAGGAATTATACTTTTAGCCCTGAAACTGTATTAAAAAGCATTAAGCATCAAAATCATTTGTACTGATTTAAAAAATAGAACATAGATTGTTGGAACAAATTATACAAGAAACCATCAGAAATAACTTAATAACCCAAGTATCCCATAAACACAAATAGATAAATTACCTAGGAAAGAACTCCGTATTGACATTAATGTATAGGAAAACTAGAGAA
This sequence comes from Vombatus ursinus, assembly GCF_900497805.2. NCBI lineage: Eukaryota > Metazoa > Chordata > Mammalia > Diprotodontia > Vombatidae > Vombatus > Vombatus ursinus. The sequence goes on along the minus strand of NW_020954606.1, from coordinate 620,774 downwards.
AAGTCTTGCAGAATTTAGGTTTAGACCAGCATCTTACTTCATATACCATAATATATCCAAGATGGATATGTACCTAGATATTAAAAATCATATCATAAAAATTAGAAGAGAAGCAGGTCATTTAATTGCCACAACTGTGAGTGGGGGTGTGTGAATCCTTAACCAAACAAAAGTTAGAGACAACCAAAAATAAAATAGATAATTTCAGTTAGATGAAATTGGAAAGATTTTTCATGAACAAAATTAATGCAGGGAAGCAGTTGGCTAGGAAAAAAACCTTTACATCAGATATTTTTAATAAGAGTCTGATATATGTAGATAAAAAACAAAATATGTAAAGGCAAAAGTCATTCCCCAATAGATTAATGATCATATGATATGAATAGTTCTCAAAAGAATTACAAACTGTTAGTAACCATATAAAAGAATACTCCAAATAACTAATAATAAGAGAAATGCAAATTGAACCAATTCTGAAGTTTCACTTCACCCTCAGCAAATTGTCAAAAGTGACAAAAGATGAGAATTATTATTGTTAGAGGAGTTGTGAAAATATGATCACATTAATACATTGTTGGTAGAGCTGTAAATTGGTCTAATTATTTTGGAAAGAAATTTGGAATTATTCAAAGAGATTGACTAAAATGTCCATACCTTTTTTTTAGAATGTCATAAAAGGCCATTATTGTTATTCATCAAAGAAACTTATATGTTCCGATGGAATTATGATCTCCCCAGTTCCCTCCACCAATGCCAATTACAGTCAATCCCGTGAGACTTTTATTCCGTTCTCTCAAACATGCAACCCAATGAGTGCACCAACATCCCAGAGGCCTTCCCTTTTTTTCTCAACTTTGCAGGGGTGCAAGTTTAGCAGTCTGGCCTTCCAGCTGTCATCTCTCACTTTTTCTGGCTAACCAGTCTTTTAGACATTTCCTCAATGCCATTCTTTACTCATGTTCTTTTGAACACCTTGTGGAAATACACAGACACATACATATGCACACATATGCATATGTATACATACCTAAAGGTGTCACATGCATAATTGCATGTCTATACCTGTGTGCACATATGTACTACACATGCATATGTTGCACACATGTACCGTGTATAAGTGTATGTGTTGAGTAAATTTAATAAAGGTAGACTGAGGTACAGCTTCTGAGCAAGATCAGTTTATTAACAGTGATGCACATAACTGTTAACAAAGTGGGTCAGACTGGCAACCTCAGCAAAGTCAGGACCCCCAAGAGAAGGACCCAAGAGACCATCTTTATTGACGCACAACAAAGGAGGGATCTTCATAGGCATGGATTAAAGGTGATAGCTCATAGGGTTGGGGCAGGAACATTATGGTCAGCTATATTAAGAAAGGTGGGCTGGCATTCAAGTGAGGCTAATCATGCCCCTCTCTAACAATTAAGGAATGTTTATTATTTTATGGGACCCATCTTGTCTCCTTGGAAGAGATAAAAACTCCCCTAATTACGCAAAGGCAGGTAAGGACAGATGGCATATCTTTTAAGGATGGTAACAAGTTGACTTGTGAGGCTAAACAAACATGTTCAAGAAGTATCCTAGAGGGTACCGGTATGAGACATAACAACTTTTCTTTTAAACTAACTTGAAGCTAGCTCAGATGGAAAGCAGAATTCCTGAGCTCAATTCAAGGACATAGAAAGGTGACTTTAGGCAGATGTAGACTCAATTATAAAAATCTGTATAGTATAAAATCAATTATATTGTAGAATCAATACAGTAGAAAACCATACAGTAGAAACTAGAGTTAATACTAATTTTCATCTTTTCAGGTACATGGACACATGGACAATCATGGCAGGTATTATTAACTGGATGCAGCATACATGCATGCATGGAAATACACATGTTTATATGTGTGTACATGTCTGTGCAACATGCATGCATAGTAATACACACATTTATATGTGTGTGTATATGTATATGTATGTGCACATATCTATTTGTCACTTAGAGGGCAATAGAAAAGTCACGTGTGTGTTGAATCCTGCTCATACCCACCATGTACTTTTCCATTCCTCTCTGAGTGATAATAATTGTTAGTTTTTAAAAATTCAATTTTATTTTTCCAATTCTGAATTTTGTCCCTTTTCTCTCCCTCTCTTCTACCCATGGAGAAGGTAAGGAAAACAATAAATATATATAGTCATGTAAAACACATTCTTGCATTTGCCATCTCCAAAAAGAAAAAAAAAGAAAAAGAGAAGAAAATATGCTTCAATCTATACTCTTGGTACTCTGATATACTTCAGTTCTCTATTTTGAGTTGGTTGGCATGTTTCATCATAAGTCTTTCAGAATTATGGTTGGTCATTGTTTTGATCAAAGTTTTTCCTGCCCAGTACCAAATTCTTTTGATGATTATAGCTTTCTTACCCAGCACCAAATTGTTTTGATGATTACAGTTTAGTACTATTGTTTGAGATCTGGTACTGCTTATCCTTTTTCCTTCTCAATCTTTTTTTCATTGATTCCTTTTACAATTTTAACTTTTTTTTAAGATAAATTTTGTTTTAGTTTTCTAGCTCTAGAAAATAAATCTTTGGTATTTTGATTGATGTGGCACCAAATAAGTAAGTTAATTTAGGTAGCATTGCAATTTTTGTTATATTGGCTTGTCCTACCCATAAGCAATTAAAATTTCTCCAATTACGTAGCTCTTTTATTTGTAGGAAGTGTTTTATAATTGTGTTTATATGATTCCTTTGTGCATACTTTTGCAGATAGACTCCAAAGTATTTTATATTGTGCAGTTATTTTAAATGGAGCTTCTTTCTTTTACTGCTGGATTTTGTTGATAATATATAGAAACACTAATGATTTGTGTAATTACTTTTATATATCACAACTTTGCCAAAGTTGCTAATTGTTTGAAGTAGTTTTTTAGTTGTTTCTCTAGGGTTCTCTTAGTAAACTATCACATCATCTGCCTGTGCTTATTCCCACAATTTCTTTTTCTTGTCTTATTGTTATAGATAGCATTTCTAGTACAATTTTAAAAAGTAATGAGTGAAAATGGACATCCTTGCTATACCCTAGATCTTATTGTATTGTATCATATGGTCATGACAGATAATGCTTGCTCTTGGTTTTAGGTAGATATACTTATCATTTTAAGGAAAGCTTCATTTATTTCTATGGTTTTTTAGTATTATTAATAGAAAAGGGTATTGTATCCTGTGAAAGGCTTTTTTAATACCTATTAAAATAATCATAGGATTTTGGTTGGTTTTGTTATTAATAACGTCAGTTGTGTTTATAGTTTTCCTAATATTGGCCAACCTGCATTCCTGGTATAAATCCAGGGTGGTCATAGTCTGTGATCTTTGTGTTTTGCTGTATTCTTCTTGTTAATATTTTATTTAAGAATTTTGTATCATGCTCATTGGGGAAATTGGTGTATAGTTTTCTTTTTCTGTTTTGACTTTCCCTAGTTTAGGTATCAAGACCAAATTTGTGTTAGAGATTTTTTGTAGGATTCCTTTTTTAACCTATTTTTCAAACAATTTATATAATATTGGAATTAATTGCTCTTTAAATGTTTGGTAGAATTCACTTGTAAATCTGTCTGGTCCTAGGACTTTTTCTTAAGGGCATCATTTTTGATTTGTCCAATTTGTTTTTCTAAGATAGAGTTTTTAAAGTTTTCTATTTCTTGTTCTGTTTATCTGTATAATTTGTATATTTAAAAAAAATAAATATTCATCCATTTAAGATTATATGTTTTATTGGCATATATTTGGACATGATAGCACCTAATATTTACTTTTTTCCTCTTTATTGGTTGTGAATTTACCTTTTTAATTTTTGATAATGGTAATTTGATTTTCTTTTTAAAAAAATGATGAACCTATTTTATTGTTTTTCTTTAAAAAAATCAATTTTTTAACTTTCAATTTGAATTATCTGCCTTTGATTTTCAGGATTTCTATTTTAGTGTTTAATTGGTGATTTTTCATTTGTTAATGTTCTAGTTTTTTATTTGCATACCCATATTGTTGATCTGCTTGCTCTCTCTTTTATTGATGAAAGAATTTAGAGATATAAAATTACCCCTTACTACATCTTTGGCTACATTCCACAAATTTTGGTCTATTCTCTTATTGTTGTTATTATCTTTAATGAAATTATTATTTCTATAACTTGTTCTTTGATTTACTCTTTCCTTAGGATTAAATTATTTATTTTCCAATTAACTTTTAATCTTTGCTTCAAAGACCCTTTATTGAATGTAATTTTTATTGAATTATGGTTGGAAATTTAATTTTAATTAATAATTTAATATTTAGCATTTTATTTATAAACAAATATGATTTAATTTTTAGATTTAATTATTTAATTTAAAATTTAAAAATATTTAATTTTTAATTTAAATTATATTTAAAAAAACATTTAATAGTTTAGTTTTTCTGAAATTTTTTTGAGTTTTTATGTCTTACTATATGTTTAGTTTTCTGTGAATGTGCCATAGACATCTGAGAAAAAAGGTGTATTTTACTATTCCCATTCAGTATTTTCCAGATGTCTCTCATATCTAACTTTTCTAAAATTCTGTTCAGAACCTTAACTTCTCTGTTGTTTATTTTTTTTCATTCTATTTATCTAAGTGTCATAGGGGAAAATTTAAGTCTCATAATTTTACTATTTCTTCTTGTAATTCATTTAACTTCTCCTTTAAGAATTTAGGTGCTATGCCATTTGGTGATAGGTTTGGTTTTGATATTAACTCACTGTCCATGGTACCTTTTTAGCAGATGTAGTTTCTTCTGTTATCTCTTTTAATTAGAGTTTTTTTGCTTTTGCTTTGTCTGATATCGTAATTGCTGTCTTTACTTTTTTTTTTTTAAACCTCATCTGAAAAATAATAGATTCTGCTCTAGCTCTTCATATTAACTCTATGTATCCTCCTCTTTTACATGAGTGTCCGGCAAACAACATATTGTTGGGTGCTGTTTTCTAATCCGTTATGCTATTCTCTTTCATTTTATGAATGACTCCATTCCATTCACATTCACAGTTATAATTGCTAACTGTGTATTTATTTTGCTGCATCCTATTCTCTTATCCTTATCCTTCTTTATTCCCCCCCGCCCACTCTTTAAGAGTCTGTTTTGTTTTGACTAATGCTTCCCTTAACCTATCCTATTTTTTCTTTTTTTATTACTGAAACTTGCACAATAAGAAACATATCATAAACTTAAATATTGAAACTCAATACAAAATAAGAAGAGAAAAAAAAGCATGTCGTGCACAGCAGAACGGAAGAGAATATTCAAAATATATAGCAATAAATTTCCATTTCAAGAAAGTCTATATAGTAAATACTGCTCATTGTGTTGAGAGCTGTTCATCTTTTCTTTGCTTCCTTGTTAATATTCTTTTTACTTTGTTCTTTTTCCCCATCCTATTTTTTATATCCCACTTTTCCATTAACCCCTTTCCTTCCTATTTCTTTGTAAGATGTATTTCTGTGACCAACTGTGTGTGTATATGTGTTCTTCCCTCTTTTAACCAATTCAGATGAGTTCAAGTATTGTTTGTTCTCCCCACTACCTCCACCTTATTGTATAAACCCACTTTTGTGCACCTCATTTATGTAAGATAATTTTCTCCAGTCTTCCTTTCCTTTCTGTCCTCTCCTAGTGCATTCTTCTTCCCTACTCATTCCACTCTTATTTTGAGATCATCCAAACACAACAAATCACAAATGTATACACTTCTGATTACATTTAAATTGTTGTTCTCTGTGTGACCCTGGGCAAGTCACTATACCTTTGTTTTTGCCTCAATTTCACCAACTGTGAAATAAGATAGCATATACTTCACAAGTGTTGTAAGGATGATATAAGAACAACAACTCCTCTAATTATTACACTGCAGTGTTAACATGAGAAAGAAGCCTTAATTAAACAACTTTAAATCTCTTTAATTTGGTGTTTTGCACATTGTTGGAATTTCTTCCTGGAATCAAGTTCATCTTTTAAGTTTCATTGAAAACCTTTCTGATTCTGTAAATCATTTTTTCTGACCCAACTTTTGTTCATAAATATTACATAAACCACAGCTTAATTAGATAAGGATCTACCGATTAACAATTTCTTTCCTTCTCTATATATTTATACCAGACAAAGAAATAATTTTTGTCTCATTGTTTTCTACTCTGCTCTCATCACTTATAAAAAGCTAATTTTTCTTGATATCTTTTGTTTTTACATAACCTTAATTTAAGCCTGTTATCTCCCCCCCCTTCTTCAGTCCCAGAGAGCCATTCCATATAGTTTTTTTAAAGAAAAAAGGGAGAGAGTGATCAGCAAAAATGATCAATAGCTTAAACAAAAAAAAAAAATCCTGAAAATATCCATTCCACACCTGTGAGTCTCCCATCCCTGCACAGTAATGGGGGGCTGGGGGGAGGTGCTCATTCAGTATCTCTTCTTTGGGGTCAAGCTTGTTCTTTGTAAGTTTTTGACATTGATTTTCGACTATTTTGTGGTGGTTCTTTCCGTTTACATTGTTGTAGGCATCATGTACCTTTTTCTTGGCTCTGCTCACTTTACTTTGTATCATCTAAGTTTTTTCCAGGTTTCCACTCTCAGTTCTGATGAGGAACCAGAAAACATAGACATATAGGTAATATATCACAAGTTCTTTTGCTTTTGACTTTCATCCTAATAATAGATAAATCTCTGTGAAATAAGACCTTGACTTGTGAAATTTTATTTTTTAATGAATTGTCTTATAATTTAGACCAGTGTTATTTCTTTGTATTAGTTCCACTGTGTCTCACCATATGCTTTATCTCATGTCTTATTATATTATGATAAAACATTTTATCATATGCTTTATCATATCATAAACTCTAGTGGCTCCCTATTGCCTCCAGGATCAAATATAAAATCCTCTGTTTGTCTTTGAAAGCCTTTCTTAACCTGATCTGTTCCTACCTTTCCAGTTTTCTTACATCTAACTCCCTTCAACATTTGCTCTGTGATCCATTGAAACTGACCTTTCGGTTTCTTGCACATAACACTTCATTTCCTGAGACCAAGTCTTTTCACCAGTTGTCCTCTAGGCCTGGAATTCTCCCTTCTCCTGGCCACCTCCCAGCTTTCCTGAAGTCTTAGCTAAAAGAGCCGTACCTTCTGTAAGAACCCTTTCACCATTCTCCTTAATTTTAGTGCTTTCCTTTTGAAGTGATTCCTGTTTATAACTTGTTTGCACATAGTTATTCACATGTTGTCTCACCCATTAGACTGTGAGCTCCTGGAGAACAGGGACTGTCTTTTGCCTTTCTTTGTATTCCTAGTGCTTAGCACATATTAAGTGCTTAATAAATGCTTATTAATTTGACTGTAACTAAAACATGACTCATGTTCCCAATGTTCTAGTGGTATATATTGAATACCCAGCTTTTAAAAAAATAAATTAGATCCCTCTAATATTTTTTTTATAAGAAACCTTTCCCCAAAGTAGATAATGCAGTAAATTTTAAAACACAAACTTTTTGTGTTTGACACAGTGTACATATACCCTTCCAATTTGGAAGTATACTTGTTTAGTAAGTTCCCTGAAGTCTGTTTTGTTTTTGTTTTTGTATTTCCATTATCTGTCCTGGAGCCTTGTACCTAATAGTTTTTAAATAAATATTTACTTAATTTTATTTAATTGAAGCCAGTTCTATTAGGAAATTCACTGGAAACTTTCTTTAGATACCTTTTCAGTGAGCCTTATAATTATAATTATAATTTTTATGATTTTTATTTTTCATCCAATGTACATATCTGGGGTAAATTTTATTTCTTCATACAATGGCAGTTTCTGACTGCCATTTCTGACATTTTTTTGAAGTTAGACTTGCTTTCATTCTTTATTTCTGTAAAATCACTTACCTAGGAAACATAAGTTGTTTTGTACAATGCATTTATGAGGGGCAGTTAGATGGTGAAGTAGATAGAGCACCAGCCCTAAAGTCAGGAGGACCTGAGTTCAAATCTGGCCTCAGACCAAACACTTGACACTTACTAGCTGTGTGATCCTGGGCAAGTCATTTAACCCCAATTGCCTAAAAAAAAAATGCATTTATGGATAGTTGTGCCCTTAAATTTTCATAATAACCAATGTATAAAAAAAAGAAAATTGAAGCTGAAATCCTCAGTATTGCCTTATAACTTGTGTAATTTAAATATTTAGTGTATAAATCTGGGCTCATTATTGGACTTCTTATTCGACAGTTTGCAAATACTCATATTGTGCCAAGTTCCAGGGGACAAGAGGCAACATCAAAATCTGTGTTCCCTGCCTTTGATTAATAACATACGCCTTCTTATCTCTTGTCTTATTAAAATTTTGTAAGTATAATTTTGTTGCAGAAAAACAATTCATATCTACTGTATTACAAAATAATATTTCAAAATGTAGCAAATGAATGAATATTTGAAGGAAAAATCATAATTAAATACTAGTAAAGATTTCATAGACAAAAACAAGCAGGAAAAGATTTATAGAAATGAGAGTTATCTCTGTCAGCTGTGTGGTGCTCTTACTAGTTCTTCAGAGGTAGCTGTGTTACAGGTCTGACTACCATACAGCAACACCAGTAAAAGTCTTACAGTAAGAAAATATACCCATGCTGTTATGAGAAGCTTAGGGTGAGCAAAAGTGCCTTAGCATCACACAAGAAGACAGTGAAAAGCTAAGTGGTGGGTTTGAGTAGGATGTAATATATAACCAATGAGGAATTTGAAAGAAATGCAGGAGGAAAAGATATCATCAGAGAATTATAGGACAGAAAGAGAGATGGACTAGTCAGAAAGTATAATTGAGGGATGACAAGAAGAATAGTAATGAGAAAAATATAATTAAGAAGACAATTCTGAATCAATTAAAATTCTATTGAAAATAAAAAATTGAAATAGACAACATGAATGCTATTTAAATTGACTATAATAATTTCATATTAAAAGTTAATCCAGCATAAGTTAATTGCTATAAGGAAAGGAGGAAGGAAATAAGCATTCATTAAATGCCTACTATGTAGCAGACATTGTACTAAACACTTTCCATGTGTTATTTAATTGATCCTCTCAACAACCTTGGAAGGTTGGGAACTGAGGCAAATAGAGGTTAAATGACTTGCCCAAAGGTCATATAGCTATTAAGTGTCTCAGGCCTTCCTGACTCCAGGCCCAGCACTCTATCCACTGTATTACCTTTCTTCCTAGAATTGAAGATAATACCAAGATTGTGAACCTAGGTGACTAAGACAATGGTGGTGCCCTTGATAATAGTTGAAAAGTGAGGAACAGGAATGATTTAGGGGGAAAGATAAGTATCAGAGTGATAGAGGAGATCTAGCCTACAGTCCAGGTTGAGGATCAATTCCCCATTGGACGATGTAGTCTGCCAGGTGCACCTGTTTGTAGATGACATTTTGTTGGCTGTGTCAAGCTCAAAGATATTACAGAGCATCCTGGAAGAGATTTGTAGTCCAACTACAAAATTCACAGAGGAGAAATCAAGTGGATGAAGAATGTCTAATTGCCTAGGTTTTAACATACATCTAAATAGACCACCAATAGAGCTTGTCCTACAGTATGTATATTGGGGACAGACTATTGAAAAGGAAAAGGAGAAAAGAGGACTGACTTTCTTTCAGAAAATTCTAAGGCACTTTTACTCACCCTAAGCTTCTCATAACAACATAGATACATTTTCTTACTATAAGAGTTTTACTGGTGTTGCTTTGTGGTAGCCAGACCTGTAACACAGCTGCCTCTGAAGAACTAGTAAGAGCATCACACAAGAGGACAGTGAAAAGCTAAGTGGTGGGTTTGAGTAGGATGTAACATATAACCAATGAGGAATTTAAAAGAAATGCAAGAGGAAAAGATGTCATCAGAGAATTATAGGACAGAAAGAGAGATGGGCTAGTCAGAAAGTGTAATTGAGGGATGACAGAGTGTTCCCATGGTACCTTCATGATGTTGGGGAAAATTGAGGAAGGCCTCCAGCATGTTGGGTAGACCCCCAGTGGCAATAGGAGGACATGAATAAGAGTAGCACAAATGGGACGGACAGGTATGGATGAGATGTAATCTGCTTTGTTGGAGGGAACTCCTGAATCAGTGAGATCACAGATCCCTTTCAATGCTTGAGTAAGGTTTTACTGAAGTCCTCTGATGCCTTGTTGTGGCATAGAAGTAACTGATTTGAAGGCTGTGACAATGTTGTATAAGTCTGGCAGGTCTTACTCCAGGTCTGGAAAGGCTTTGAATTTGAGCCTGGTCAAAGACTCTATTATGTGTTGTCTGAAGACCAGTTTTGTTAAGTTTAGAATCTTATCATTACGTCGGCTTCATAGTAATGACTTTCAGCTATAGCAACTCACTGATGCCATCTACCAATCTGTATTGGTAGAGAGTAATGTCACAGCCAATGAAATCACATCATTATTATGAATAATAGAGTACTCCTCCCTTCCCTTACTACTTGTTCTACTTTCAGACCAGGGAATAAAACTTTGTGGAGATGTAACCCTGTAACTTCTTTTGTAGGTGCCGTAGTCCCTGCTTCCTCAGTAGTCAATCTGCTGAAGCCCTGAAAAATAAAATTCTTGCCACCAAAATCCTTGACACTACCAAATGGTTCAGCATCTGAAATGGATATGATTTTAATCGATAGAAATAACATTGAAGAAGATGCATTACCGTCTTCTTTGCTGATGCTCTGTAACGACTGCAGCTGATACTGCCAATATGTTTTATCTCCCCATTAAAACATGAGCTCCTTGAGCTTTTCTATTTGTATTCCCAGTGCTTAGGGAAGTACTTTGCAGTACATATCACTTAATAAATGCCTTTTCTCATTCAATTAAATTAAAATGTAAGGTGTTTTGTGTGAAAAGGTTATATATTTAAAGATGTTTACTTTTATTAGCATTTGGCATTTGGTCTTAGCAAGGATGACTGAGAACAATTAGTGAATCATTGAGTGATAGTGTATTTTTTGATCTTTCTTCTATAAAACCCCATTCAACACCTAGAAGTAATAATTTCATAGAGTTGCATTTTTAAAGATATCAACCATATCTTTTTAAGTAACATATAAATTTTGTTGAACAAAATTCTTAGTTCCTGATAAATAATAACCTGGATGTTGTTACTTCTGCCTTAACTTCCTGGTGTCAGGAACATTGGCCTGCTCCAAAACGGATAATGGGCATTTGTGTTGAATTCCCCAAGTTTCTAGAACCTTGGCCTTGCTTGCCATCCAAAGTCTGAGGACTTTAACCCAAGATTTGCTGTTTTTGGATCCAAATCTTTGGTCTTGATACTGGCCTCCTACTTGATTAGCTTTATATTTCATCAACTCTATCTTAAAATTACTTAAAATGACATCTGACTTTTTTTTTTTTCAAATTTCCCAACCTACTTTTTGTGGATTGGAGGGACAATTGGCCCTTTCTTTAATTCAGAGTATGAGTGTGGAGAGGATAGGAAGGATTCTAATAAGCAGTTATGATAAAATAAATAAAGTATTTGGAAACTGAATGAGGAAATATTTTTCTGGATTTTTTTTTTTCACTAAAAGTGTGAGGTGGGAAATATCCAGGTAAGTGCTTTAACTTTTTGTTTGTTTGTTTGGTTTTTTTTTTTTGTTTGGCATTAGGGTTAAGTGAGTGCTTTAGCTTTTTAAAAAATACATTTTATTGATGTTTTATTTTTACATCACCTATATTTCCCATACCCAGAGAGGCATCCCTTATGATAAGGTTTAAAGAAAGAAATAAAGAAAAAAGTTCCTCCAAAGTAAACAACATATCAGCAAAGTCTGATATGTAATATCCCACAACCATGTTCTCCACTTCTGTAGAAGAGTAGGGAAAAGTGTCTTTTTCCTATTTCTTCTCTGGAGCCAAGCTTGGTCATTATAATTTCATGGCATTCTATTTAGATTGTCTGTTATTGTTCCTTCCATTTATGTTGTTGTAGTCATTGTGAATATTGCTTTCCTAGTTCTGTTTACTTCAATTTGCACAACTCATGCTTTTTCTTTCTTTGCTTCTCTGTTTCTTACATCATAGTAGTATACCTTTACATTCATGTATCACCATTAGCCATTTACTTTCAATGGGCATTTACTTTATTTCCAGTTCTTTGCTTCCACAAAATTGTTGCTATAATTATTTTCATGCTTATGGTACCCATCTTGTCATTGACTTCCTGGGGCTGAGGTAGGGTGGGAAGGGAAGAAGTGATATGCCTTATGGTAGAATTTCTTGGTCCAAGGGTATACACATTTTAGTCACTTTCTTTGCATAATCCAGGATTACTTTCCAGAATGATTGTGTCAATTCTTAGTTCTACCGATGAAGCATTAATGTGCATGTTTTTCTCCAAAACCTCGGACTCAACATTATTTTTTGCTGAGTGTGAGGTGAATCCTCAGGATTGCTGTGATTTACAGTTTTCTTAGTAGTGATTTACAACATGCTTTCATGCAGTTGCTAACAATTGCTAATTTTTCTTGTAAGAACTATTTGTTCATATCCTTTGACCACTTATCTCATGGAGAATGGCTTTTGATCTTATGTATTTCTGTTAGTTGTCTATATATCTCTGTTGTCAGAATTTTAATCCAGACAGTTGTTACAAATATTTTTTCCTAATTGACTCCTTCCCTCCTCTTCCTACTTGCATTAATTTTGTTCATCTTAAAACTTTTCAGTTTCATGTGAAAATAATCTATTTTGCCTCTTGGAGTTGCCTCTGTCCCCTGTTTGTTTAATAACTCACCTGCTAAACACAGCTAGGATAGTCATATAATCTATTACTTTTCTATTTTTTTAAATTGTATGATCTTTAATATACAAGTCATCCATCAGTTTTGAATTTATTGTGATATATTTTGTAAGATGTTCCAAACCTTATTTATGTCAGACTGCTTTCCATTTTTCTCAGCAGTCCTTTCAAAATAGGGAATTCTTTCTTAGCAATTTGTGTTTTGGGTTTTATCAAATAGTAAGTTATTCTGTTTGTCTCATCTAATTTTGTTCTATTGATTTTTTAAAAATTTTCAACCAAGTACCTAATGAAAACAAATGCATTAATTTTGTGCTTTACGTAATCATCTCCCCTTTTTTAAAATTTATACCTGTCATTAGAATGCTAAAATAATTTATTTCATAGATGGTAAAGTCTCTACTTAAAAGCATCTCTGCTTCTTGCCTATAGATATTGATTAAGTTGAACCAGGTGTGTAGACAATTTGCCTTTTGCATGATTGATTTGTTTATAAATTTTGTTTTTAGAAGTATGCAAATCATAATGTAATAAGAGAAAAATTCAGTCTTATATGTATATTTGTTGAATAAATTTGTTCTTTAAATATAAACCTAGATGTTCCCATCTAGGAGTGTATGAAGTTTTCAAGAAGGACTGGCACCTCTGGCATGAGGGCTTGCCAGGGGCTGCTCATCCACCTTTGGTGCCACCTTCACCCAACTTTCACCTGTGGCTCCAAGAAGAAATAGCAGATACAGTGGCCACTACCCTGATAAAATCATCTTGGCAGACGGGTTAAACCATGTTAAGGGTAACCTACAGGCTTCAAACCCATCAGTGAATTAGGAGGATGCCTACCCCAAGCATGTGAAGACTTTCTCCAGCCATTGGAGAACAATTTGTTCCAATGGCTATGGAGGCAGCCGAAGCAGGCGCCATGGAGGGCTTAGACCTTAGTTAGACATTGAAGACTCCAAGGGCATCCACTACATTTCAGGCTATTGCCAGTCATCCTGACTTTTGTCTTGCCACTGGATTTCGATGACTCTAGAGGAAAGAGTGAGGCTGATGACTTTGTGCAGCTCTGCCTCACTTAAATCCTATTCATGACATCAGCCTTTGATGTCATTACTCCTCTTTGAAATGAAGGACAAACAATAGCAGATGTTCACATTTAGCAACATGTAATCTTGTTTCTTTCATGTTTTAGTGTAAAATGTTCTTTAAAGTCTAACTTGCATTATTTACCTAACATCTATACAAGGTATTTTTGTATAACAAAAGTTAGGTCACTTATTTTTACATCATGACTGAGAACTATCATTTTTCTAGCAAGTACAATAATGTAATACTAGAGTATTTTTTAAAAAGTCATTCTGAGGTTTATAAAGTATCTTTGGAAATGTAGCCTTTATTTGATTGGGAGAAGCTGGAAGTTTATTTGATAAATTTTGTGGTTCCAGTGTAAATGAGACATTTCTGGGTGCTATAGTATATAAACAAATGAATGTTTTTTCTGGCTCTGTCATGTATTACAACTAGTCAACAATTCTTGTATTAATTTTTACAACTGAATGGAAGCATACTAGTATATACTTTTGATTTAATAATATCCTCAAAATAGATTTTTGTGCTAATATATTTATAATGTGCAGGTGTTTGAGACAGTAACATAAATTATATGTATATAAGCTTGGTGAAGGAAAATACTGAAATGTGGTAGAAAAGGATATTAAAGTTTATATCTTGATTTTTAAAATAAACATTTCAACTCATACATTTTTCAGAACTGTTAGGATGAGATTTCACATTGTTTTTGAGATGTTTTCTCATGGGGAAAACATATTAGGTTAGATGTGTTTAATGTTTCTTAGTTTTTTTTTTTAAAGATATTTTTATTATTTGTTAGGCTGGTTGTTTTTTGTTCTAATTTTGGAGAATCCAGAGAAATGTTGCTATTCAAAGTCCATATAATCATTCCATAGAGAACATGTATTTTAATAAATCAACAAGTATTTACTATTATGAATAAAATGTTGTTTATAAATATTAATGATCATTAATCACTGAAAGTTTGCCAAATTATTTTGAAAATATTAGAAAAATAGCTCTTTCCAGGTTACTGTTTGAAAAGGAATAGTTATAAAAGAAAGACTTTGAAGTTAACAAATGAAATAAATGTGTTTTCTTGTTGAAGATATTAAGAAAGTATATTTATGTTTATTAATTTTACTCATCAGTTTAATCTAATATACTTTCTACAGAGAAATGTAAATTTCATATTTAATTTTACTCCAGAGAAACCTGCACTCAATATTCTTACCGGAATGATGATCAACTCTGTATTTTATGGTTGGAAAATTGCCTGTATATTTGTTATGTTTATATTTTTTAAATGCTGAAATGGATACATTTCAGTTCTTGTATTTGTTTAGCATATTCCTTTTATGGATTGAAAATACGGTTGAAATGTCTTGGGGAGGGATCAATAAAGTTAAAATTTTAACAGTTAACCTGGAAAAATTCATTGTAGCAGATATCTCTGAAAAGGTCTTCTATACAAAGTATCTGGGGAGGTGAAGCAAATATATAATAACTGAAGCTTTCCGTAGTAGGCAAAATGGGGAAAGAATTTGAACAGGTAGTTTTTAAATGAAGAAATCCAAGAAATCTATAACATATGAAAAATACTTATTTTAGTATTTTCAAATAAATATTTAAATTAAATTAAGATAAATACTTATTTGAGTAAAAATATTTACAAATCATTAAATAGTAATCAAAACAACTCTAAAGTTCCTTCTCACACTGATTAAGATTCACAAAATTGGAAAATGACAATTCTCAGAGGGGCTGGAGTGTCATAGGCACTGATGATGAATCTGTGTGTTGGTTCTCATTTCCGGAAAACAATTTGGAACTATACCCTAAACATTATTAAATTGTGCATATCCTCTGACCCAATAGTGCCACTACTAGGCAAATACTCCAAAAAGATCAAAGACAGAGGAAAATGACTCAATCTCAGGATTGTTGTTGTTGTTGTAGCAAAGAACCAGAAAGAAAGTGCTCATTACTTGAGGAGTGGTTTGTTGAACAAATTATGATATATGAATGCAGTGGGGTATTATTGTGCTGTAATGATGAAAGGAGTGGTTTTGGAGAAACTTGTAAAATTTATACAGATTGAAATGAGGAGAATCTGAGGCACTTTTTTTTTAAACAATTACTGCAACATTGTAAAGGAGAACACTTTTGAAAAACTTAAGAACTCTGATTAGTGCAATGACCAACCTTGAATCCAGACAGCTAATGTTGAAGTATGGAGAGGTGACGTCTCTAGGAGTAGAAAGAAATGTGCATTATCAGACACTGTCAGTACAACAAAATCTGTTTTGCTTGACTATACTTAATTGTTACAAGAGAGAGTTTTATTTGTGGGATATGGGGGGGAGGGAGTTGGGGGAAAGTTGAGGGCTAATTTTAAGTAATGCAAAAAAACCCCAAACAAACCAGGAAGAAAAGAATGTTAACGGAACACTAAAAAATACACAGAAGAAAGCAGAAAGAAGTTCAGAAGGGGACATAGAGAAGGAGGGCTGTGTTTGTACTACCATGTTAAATTTAATATATATTAATAAAATGATACATATGTTATCTGTGGTTTCATATGTAATCCTTTTTTATATCCTTTGTATAAGAAAATGTTCATGTTTGTTAATGATTTTCTGGTTCATAATTTAATCTTTTAAGAGAAAAATATAGTTTCTCTTTTATAACTGTTGTTTCCTATAAGAAATAAAGCTCTGTCATTCATTATTTAACTAAAAATCTTTGCTTTCTGTTAATTCTGCTTCTATTAATATGATTTTTTTAAAACCACAAACTATTATCTGGAATTCAGTCTATCAGAAATCTGTATTAACTAATCATTTGTACTTCATCAGTACAATAATAATTTATATTTATGTGTTCTTAATGGCCAAATGAATTTAAAAGTACAGAAGGTTATACAAATATAAGCTATAATAAAGATTCTAAGATACTATAATATCCTGAAGTACCTCATGAATCATGAGAGAAAAAAATTATATTTAGTATGGTTTTAATTAGTGTATCTGACACTATATATAGTAGTTTTGCTTCTCTATTAAAGAGAAGATTTAATTGATCAGCTCACCAAATTCCCTGAGCATACTATATAAAAAAATTAAAAGTTTATTCAAGTATTTTAAAATATCTCTCATTTTGTTGAAGTATTTATTTCCATGTTGCTATGCCTTAATTTCCTTTTCCATAAAATGGGCATAATAAATAATACTTATGTTACCTAACTCATAGGGTTGTTATTAGGAAAGAATCATGTAAACCTTATTATTAAATGTTTTATTTGTGCATTTTGTTTTTTGTACTACAGTTATTTTTCAAAAATCATTTCCCCACTCCACAGAACTTTTTATTTTAACCATAAGAGTAACAACTACCATCACCACCACCAAGTATGTAATGTTTCATATCATTGACCCATGCCTCCCTACTGTCAAAAAGTGAGTCTATCCCTGTAGATGGGGTCTTACCCCTCCTCCCCAAACCTTGCTCTCAAATACTAGGGTATTAAATACATTCAACAGAATGTGTCTAATAATTGCCAGAGGAATTATTACCCATTGACTTTTGTTGTTCTTATATGTAAATATAACACCCTAGTATTCAAGGGAGAAAAGACCCTTTCTTTTTTCCTCTTATTCTTCCTATAACACAATAATATTCCATTACATTTTTATATCATGTTATATTCATTACGCACTCAGCCCCAACTGAGAGATACTCATTTCGTTTTGAGGTCTGTCTTTCTTCCTTCCTTCCTTCCTTCCTTCCTTCCTTCCTTCCTTCCTTCCTTCCTTCCTTCCTTCCTTCCTTCCTTCCTTCCTTCCTTCCTTCCTTCCTTCCTTCCTTCCTTCCTTCCTTTCTTTCTTTCTTTCTTTCTT